>NC_141820.1:2986340-3148840 GCF_982586985.1 Callionymus lyra | reverse complement strand
GCAGGAGAGATGATGAAGAGAAGGTGCAGGAGAGATGATGAAGAGAAGGTGCAGGAGAGATGATGAAGAGAAGGTGCAGGAGAGATGATGAAGAGAAGGTGCAGGAGAGATGATGAAGAGCTAACATGCTTTTCTGAGTGTGTCGAGTCAATCAAGTTGGTGTGAGTCACATAAATGTCAGTTGTCGTCAGGACGAGGCAGACGTCATGTGACGGATGATTGACAGGCTGATGTCTATTTGTAAACGTGTCACAAAAACACGAGTCGCGTCCGTGAAAACAGGAACCAATCGTGTTCGGCGGAGGAAAGTTGATGCCGTGAACGTTTGTTCTTGAAAACATAGCGATCACAGAGACTTTGACTGTTTCACCGACAAGTCTGAGTCCATGGTTGCCACGATGAGTGCGGGGACGCCGTGGATCAGCGTCTGTCGGTCTCACAGGAAATGTAACATTCCTTTGTAAACACGTCCTTAAAATCACAGCAAAGCCACGCACGGCCGGAGATCCTTGAGTCCAGAGACAAAGAAATTCTCGGTCAGAACAGAGACATTATCGACCTTTTTCCTGACCTTCATCTGAAGGTCAAGGTTGAGTCGTTGGTCCTGAAGCGTCTCCTCAGGTCTTCATCAAACGTGTGTTTCCAGGCGGCGTGTATTCCCGTGCTGCTGAGTAACGGGTGGGAGCTTCCCTTCTCCGACGTCGTCCAGTGGAACCAGGCGGTTCTGGAGGGAGACGAGAGGTTGTTGCTGCAGGTAAGAACCGGGTCACGTGACCGTGGAGATGCCCTCGCGAGGTCAGAGGTCATGGACAAATAGTTCTCATGTAAAAATTCTTACTAACCTCTTAGTTTTTATTCCCTCTAAACTTTTTTTTAAAGTAAATTCAAGATCATAAATATTGAACTTTTGATTTTATTTCATCTTAATAAATTAATTAGATTAGATTAGATTAGATAGACTTTATTAAAAAATGAGGTAATGACGAATGAATCTATTTTGTCTTTTTTTTTTTCAGTTTTTTTTTTTGCTTGACGGTCCCTTACAGGAGGAATCAGTTGTTTGTGCTCGCGTCTCTTGTTCTATTTCGTCCCTACTGACCGCCAGAGGCGGTGCTTCAAGCACTGAATGTATCCATCTCGCGCATGCGCTGTTCGAGTTTAATACCAACAAAGTCACCTGTGACCCCTGATGATCAGAGGATCTGTTCCTTTTCATCTTCTCGCTGCGCAGATAGCATGTCACCGAGCTAGTTCAACGACAAGTTCTTTTGTGCGTTGCTGGTAGTCTCGCGACTTCTGTCGGAGCTGCGAAACTTTCGTCCTCCAGAGGCTGTAATGAACTTTGACGCTGAGAAGTTGTAGTGGCTCGCCGTGGACACTTCAGCCTCGGATCGGCATCGTTTGGCTAAGTACCAACTTTTCGTATTACATTTTGTTCGGTGCAACCTGTTGTACTCGCTTTTGGTTGCATTAATTCTTTGTTGGTGACGGGAGTGTATTGGCTCCCTCTCCCGACATTGTACTCTATATTTATATATCAATGAATATCAGTACAACCTGTTGTACCCGCTTTGGTTGTATTTTGATTTTCTTCGGTGACGGCAGTGTATTCGCTCCCTCTCCCGACATTGTACACTAAATATTTATATATCAGTACAACCTGTTGTACTCGCTTTGGTTGTATTTTGATTTTCTTTGGTGACGGCAGTGTATTCGCTCCCTCTCCCGACATTGTACACTAAATATTTATATATCAGTACAACCTGTTGTACTCGCTTTGGTTGTATTTTGATTTTCTTCGGTGACGGCAGTGTATTCGCTCCCTCTCCCAACATTGTACACTAAATATTTATATATCAGTACAACCTGTTGTGCTTGCTTTTGGTTGTATTTTGATTTATTTTGGTGACGGCAGTGTTTTCGCTCCCTCTCCCGACATTTGTACTGCTCATATACAGCTACCCTTATTGAGTGCCGGTGCAACCTGTTGCACTCGCTTGGTTATTTTTTACATTTGTTGGTGAAGGCAGCGTGTTCGCTCCCTCTCCCGACATCTGTACCGCTTATATACAGCTACCATTATTGCTTGGTTATTTTTTACATTTGTTGGTGACGGCAGTGTATTATCTGCCTCTCCCAACATTTGGCCAAGATATGTGTCCCTCATGCCTTCATCTTAAGCATCTGAGGGAAGGTCTTTCAGAAGATTCCTGCATGAACAGCTTCATGCCCCGGGGAGAAAGGGCTGCCAGACTTGCTGAGGTGGAACAACTGTTGGGCCTCGTTTCGTTGCCTGAGCAGTTGACCTCAGCCCAGCGGCAGACCCCAGCTCAACCCGGCTGATCTAAACGGCGGGCTGCTGAGACTAGAGGCCCCTCTTCTAGGAAGAAGGTTAAAGAGTCCGGACTTGCTTCCAAGGTGGACCAATTAACTGAGGAGGTTAATCAAATGAGATCCTTCTTCCTGGCCTTCAAGTCTGGGACTGGTGAAAGAGAGTTGGGTGATCCTGCTCCTCCTCCAGCCATTTTGGAACCGGAGGAAGATATAATCTCCATGGCAGCTTCAGCCACCGAGTTCGCCGAAAATGGAGAGGATGTGGTGCCACAGCATGTAGCCTCCCATGCCTCTGCGGCGGGCTCCCGTTCTTCAGCCCACAGCTCTACTTTTGACGGCTCAATGGGGGCCATCATTCGTACGGCCCTGACTCACCTGCAGTTATATATACCGCAGGCTCAGCCAGCTTCGGCCAGTGCTTTTTTCAGGTGCGGATCAGCTCCCGCCAACTTTACTGTGCCTCCATCTGACGAATATTTGAGGGAGTTGCATGCATGCTGGAGGGACTCTAGAGCCTTCTAAAGGAACTCAAATCTCTTTCCTGTCTAATGAGTTCTGCGCATTCGTTTGATCCAAGGAAGAGTGACATTTTAGAATTAAGACAGTCAATTTATTAATAACAAAGTATGATTACCAAAGTAGGCCTTACAAGACCTCAAATACAACAGTTAAACAAAGAAATGCAAATGATTCAAATTGTTCAGAAATACCACAGTTCCAGCGCTTGGTCCAGTCTCTGTCAGTCATCCTGGCTCACCCAGGTCCTCCCAGAGAGTGGCCCTTAATCTTTAGATCGTCTCGTCTTTTAAAGCCAAGACACTCAAGACACTCCCATCATAAGTTAAGTTCCCCAAATCTGACTCCATAATGAACAACAGATGTTGTTTGATCTGATCACTAATCTAAACAAAGAATCTCCTGACCTCCTTCACACCTGTTATCTCCAACCAGGTTCGAGGGCCCTAAATTCTGTGTCTTGATACTTCAAAAGTCGGGAACATCCTTGTCTAAACAATCACAACATTTGTTACCGTGGCTTTATCCTTCCTCCCCCAATACATACAGTATGTTATCTTCACAGTCACCTTTAAGCCATGTCACCAAGGGCCATAAAAGTTAAGACACAGTTGGCCAGAGCCCCTGAGCCCTGAAACTTCATAACCCCTGCTGTGAGGAAGGGAGCGGTCGTAAAACACAACACAGGATGTTTAAGATCTGAATGAGAGATGACATTATCAATGTTTAACAGTTGATTACACAAAGGACATACATTCAACTCATCAATGGATACACCTATAGGAAAGTAATTTAGAATATGTCTTCACTTCTCTCATGCAACTTCAGACATCCGGACCCTGGCAGCTATGCAGGATGCACCCAAGTTTGGCTTGGGCCGCATACCAGCGGTTGAGCCGACAATAGCTGCTTTAATTGTCTCACCTGATGAGGCTCTGAGACCGGATGCGAGGTGTCCTCGTTCCCAGTGTCGGGTGACGGATGACCTGCTCTCCAAAGCCTATGACGCAGCGGCACGCATGGGATGCATAGGTAATTCTATGTCCCACCTGATGCTTGCTTTATCAGCATCCCACAAGAGACTCCATTGGATGCTTCCATCCATAATTTCAGTGACGCTTCCCTGCAGGGATTCGCGCTGATTGTTACGTTTCACGATGCTGAAAACAAGAGCAGACAGAGGCAAGGTTCCAGGGAATACAAAAAGGGGTTTATTGAATAGGAGGGGAGCAGGTAGTGGGTGAGGAAGCCGGAGGGAGAGCGAGGTGGGCGAGCTGGAGTGAGAGATCCGGGTTACACGGTAGTGTGAAGTAAGATCTGGCGCCGACCGCGGGGAATCCAAGGGTTGATGAAGGGGGTTGATTGGGGATCAAGAACAGGTGAGCATGATTGCTGATGAGGACCAGGTGTGAGGTGAGACGACAGGAGGAGTGGCAGACCAGGGGGAGGAGAACACAGCAGACTACTGTCACCACAACACTGATGTCTAGAGAGCTGGGGCAGTTTATGTCCACTCTCATCCAGGCTCGCCGCCAGCTTTGGCTGGCACAATCACCTCTGACGGAGGCATGCGGGAGAACCCTCCGCAGTGTTCCAGTGGAACCGGGGGAACTGTTTGGACCTGCAGTGCTAATGGCACTTGTGCGGATATCCAAGCCAGACAGACTCAACAGCAGCTGTCCGGGATTTGTAGGAGTGTTCCTTCTCCTGGCAGACCTAGGGGTTCTTCACCAGGGCTGTGATGGCAGCCCTCTCGCCCCTGCAGTCACAGGGCATGAAGATCCTGCCCTATCTAGACGTTTGGCTCGTCTGTGCTCCGTCCCGGTCTCGGGTGACCCTGGACACCACAAGCCTTCTTTACCATGTGTCTCGACTAAGTCTCAGGGTGAACTCTACAAAGAGTTACCTGGTTCCCTCACAGAGCACAATTTTTTCTCAGGATAACACTCGATACCGTCTCAATGAAGGCCTGACCGTCACCACAGCAGGTGGAAGACATCCTCCGCCTCCTTCCTCTCTTTTGCAGGGGCATGTGGTTGCATTACGCAGAGTTTCTGCTGCCGCCACCGTGGTCCCTTTGGGGCTGTTGTCGCTACGTCCCCTTCAGAGGTGGCTGAACAGCTTTCATTTGGATGCCAGGTGGCACCAGCACAGGAGACTCAAGGTGTCACACCGTTGCCTCCTTGCTCTGGCTCTGTGGAGAGAGAGACATTTTCTCCTCCAGGGCATGCAGATGGGTTGGGTTGCATTCCGTCGAGAGACCATCACAACAGACACCTTCCTCTCAGGGTGGGGTGCAGTTTGGCAAAACCATACAGCCCAGGGGCTGTGGTCTGCTCGAGACTGCTTGGAGCATATCAATGTTCTAGAGCTACGAGCTGTGTATATGGCCCTGCTCTACTTTCTTCCCTTCCTGAGAGGGCGACATGTGCTTGTGCGGTCAGACAATGTGTCGACCATATTGCACATAAACCACCAGGGGGCCACCAGGTCTGCACAGCTGTTGCAAGCATCCCGGGACCTCCTTCTTTGGGCGGCTCCACGCCTGGCCAGCCTGAGAGCAATGTATTTGCCCGGGGACCGGAATCAGGTCGCAGACCTGCTCTCTCGGGGCAAGCCTCCGTCGGGGGAGTGGCGGCTTCATCCAGAGGTGGTGCTCAGCCGGTCTCCTCTATGCTTTTCCCCAATCCCTCTGATTGTTTTAACACTACAGAGGGTCCTCCAGCAAGGTCACAGGCTGCTGTTGCTAGCCCCCTTCTGGCCAGGGAGAACATGGTTTCCACTGTTGCGCAGGCTCTGCTGCAGCTCACCATGGCGCCTCCCCGACAGGAAGGTTCTCCTGTCTCAGCTAGAGGGTCAGATTTGGCATTCCCACCCTCTTCGCCTGCAGCTATCTGGCCGCTGCAGGGCCCAACCGCTTCTGACGGAGTGTTCAGATGCTGTCTGCGATACTATACTAAATGCTAGGGCGCCTTCTACCCGGCTGCAGTATGCAAATAGGTGGCAACTGTTTACTGCATGGTGAGGACCCTGTGCACTGTTCAGTCCCAAAGATTCTGGAGTTCCTCCAGTCACTATTAGACAGTGGCCAGTCCCCTGCTACTCTGAGGGTATACATGGCAGCCATTTCCTCTCGACATGTTCTGGTGGATAATGACACAGTGGGGTCCCACAGACTGGTGTCCCTCTTTCTAAAGGGCGTGGGGCGACAACGCCCCCCACGCACACAGCGTGCCCCAGCATGGGATTTGCACCTGGTGCTCGACGCTTTGTGTCTGCCTCCCTTTGAACCCCTGGCTCAGCCACAGCTGAAGTGGGTCTCTGCTAAGACTGCTTTTCTCCTTGCCATTGCTTCAGCGAAGCGTGTCAGGGAACTACATGCCCTGTCTGTGAGTGAGTCATGTCTGTGGTGGAGCCCAGACGGCTCAGGGGTTACCCCCTTGCCAAATATGGCTTTTCTCCCAAAGGTTCTTTCATTATCAAACCTCAACCGTCCCATTCAAGTGGCACAATTTATTCCCCCGGAAGGGGAAGACAGGTTGGGACTGCTGTGCCCTTTTCCGGGCTCTGAGGACCTATGTAGCTGCAACCGCAAGTATAAGACGGTCAGACCAGCTCTTCCTTTGCTATGGTGGCCCTAGGAAAAGCTCTGCTCTTTCCAAGCAGCGACTGTCTCACTGGATCGTGGATGTTATTACCCATGCATATAAAGGAAGTGGTCACCCCCTTCCATTCGGGGTGAGGTGCCACTCTACCAGAGCGATGTCTACGTCATGGGCGGCCCTACGCGGGGTACCCCTTGAGGACATCTGTGAGGCAGCATCATGGGCCTCACCAAGCACTTTTTGGTGCCTCTGGCGGTCAGTATGGACGAAATAGAATGAAAGTTACGTCTGTAACTATGGTTCTAAGAATCCTGGATGACCGCCAGAGCGTTCTGTCACTCAGAATCCTTGTGACTATGCGAGAAGATTCTGCAGGAACAGATCCTCTGATGTCACCAAAAGATATACCCTATCCGGGGTCATCAGGGATGGATACATTCAGTGCTTGAAGCACCGCGGTCATCCAGGACCCATAGAACCCTAGTTACATACGTTACTTTTGTTATTATTCCTCCTGCCTCGGTTTCTGGCACTTTTCAGGGCCGCACTGTCGAGCGAACACAAACAAAACAAACGTAAAAAAGTGCGACTAAAGTCGCATCAAACTGCGATAAATTTTCCCGCAAAGGAACGAACGGAACGAGGTGCAAAAGTCTCAAACGTCTCCGGCTCTGACATAGGTTCACGTGGAAACACCGTTCAAACTTTAAAATGACCCGGTACCGTAGCAGGTGATTGGTTCTGGGTCCACTTGAGTAACATCAACAGCGAGAACATCCTCTTTCTTCCAGGTTCCGTCCACGGTGCGAGCGGTGGAGAGTGACAGAGTTCTGGCTCTCAGACAAAGAACCCAGATGTTGTGGGACGCCTACTTTTCTTCCGTGGACAAGATCGTCCTCACGACACTCGAGGTGTGTTTTCGACAGAAGTCTTTTCTCCATTTCTGTGAAACTTCTTTCAAACACAAGTTTGTTTCCCTTCAGAGTAAAACCTGGGACTTGAGTTCTGACTCCCACCAGCAACACTTAGTCGAGCATCAAACTAGTGACTTAGTAACCATCATGAAATACAGACTCACACCTTCATAGGAGCAAGTTCTACCTCAGACGATGATCATGTGAACTTTTTCGACCTAATTTGAATGTACAGATTGAACAGATGATCCTGAAATGTTCGGCTCAACCAGTGAATGTTCCGATCACTGATAAACTTTCCAAACTTTCACCAACATTTCCTCTCAAAACACAACACGCCTTTAAACACAGGTTTTCTCTGCGACATAAGTGTGTGTTTTCACGGCTAAACACACTCAGCGCGGCTTGTGTTGGCGTCTGAACCTCCTTCCGTCAGAGTAATCACCAGGTCGCGGCGACACTTTCGCTCCGCGCTCGTCTGACGTCCTCGTCCGGGCCGAGGGCAACGTTCTCAAAGCCTCACATCCCAAGTCTGGCGAGAAAATCCCCTCATTTAAAGAAATGATATGTCATTACGCTCAGGAACATCAGCCGCACGGAATCATTTGAAAACACAGGAGCGTCTGTAGATGCCACTGTATTTACACACCTTTCTTTCTCAGCGGCGTCGTCTTCAGCCAACATTTATCTTTGCAAATATCAAGGAACGAAGACACGTTTCTGAAGGCCATGAAGGTCCGTAGTATTACTCTGCCAGGGTCAGTAGTATTATTCGACTAGTCTTTTTTGTATTACTGTGTGAGTCCTCGTAGTATTACTGCGCGAGGGTCCGTAGTATAAATCTATAGTATTGCATGACACTCTTTAGGATTCGTGGAGCTTCATGGAGTAATACTACAAAGACTTGCAGAGTAATACTACAAAGACTAGCAGAGTAATACTATAAAGGCTCGCAGAGTAATACTATGGAGACTCATGGAGTAATACTATAAGGCTTTGCAGAGTAATACTATGGAGACTTGTGGAGTAATACTACAAAGGCTTGCAGAGTAATACTACGGACTTGCAGAGTAATACTATGGAGACTCGCAGAGTAATACTCCAAATACTTGCAGAGTAATACTACAGAGACTTGCAGAGTAATACTACAGACTTGCAGAGTATTACTATGGAGACTCGTGGAGTAATACTACAGAGACTTGCAGAGTAATTCTACGGACTTGCACCGTAATACTACAGAGGCTTGCAGAGTAATACTACATCGTCTTGTAGAATAATACTAGAGAGACTTGCAGAGTAATACCACATCGTCTTGTAGAATAATACTAGAGAGACTTGCAGAGTAATACCACATCGTCTTGCAGAGTAATACTAGAGAGACTGGTGAACTTGTGACGCTGATCTTGACAAGAAAGTACTTCTTACATAAACATGGTACTGCTGGCAGAACATCATAAATATATTAAACCATCAACATGTTTTTACTGCACACGGATACTTCAGTTTTATTGCTACATACTCAGTGTATAAAAAACGTCTCAAGGAATCATGGAGGGATTTAAGTTTGGTGTTTTCACTGGAAGGATTTGTGCTGCAGATAATAACGTGAAGGTTCTGGAGGTTGAAGATAAGCTGCTTATATACATACATCATGCAGAGACTGTGCAGACCTTCACACTGGTGTCACAGCAGCGCCCCCTGCAGGAGGGAACAGAAGAGCAGAGACCTGGATGATAATAAGATAGTGTTGATCATCATCGACCAACAACAATCAGTGAAAACTCTTGATGAAGCTTCATGAAGCCTCACTTTCTCGGTTCTTTCACTTCTTAACCTTCTAATAGTAATGTTTCCAGAGAGAAACATCTCACGGCTGAGAGCGCCATCTGGTGGAGCAACAAATTGATTCATGTTTTGTTTCCGCACAGATCATCAAGGACCGAGTGTTTTCTCACGCGTCCAGGAACAAGTACATGTGGAACTTCCTGCCTGGAGGACTGCTGGTTCTTCCCGAATACTCCACACATCTGGCCCACTTCCCGTTCTACTACCTGGGCCTGGGTACACACACGCGTCCCCCCCAAAAGATGTGTCAGGGTCAGTTGTAGAAATGCTGTTGTGTTGTTTCATAAATCCAGGGGTCACTCCGGGTCAGGAATTCACTGCCGTCATCCACGCCGTCTCCCCGCTGGTGTCTCAGTCTCAGCCAATCATGAAGCTGCTGCAGGTGGTCTCCAGGTCCAAGTACTGCTCTCAGGTCAGTCAGTCAGTGTGCTGCAGGAAGTCAGCTTTAAAGAGTTGTGTAGATATTTGGTGTGTGTGTTGTGTATCGTTAAGAATGTATAATATTGACACAGTATTGGCAAAAAAGATGCAGGTTTTTTAACTTTCCCAATTTTTTTTTTAAATACAAAGTATTTCACTTAGATTTCTTTCATAAAATTAATTAAAAATGTACCTATACACAACTCTTGACAAAATCAAATAAACTTTTTAAAACTTGTTTTATTAATTAATTAATTAAATCTTACCATGAAAAGATCTGAAAGTCAGAACCAGAATTTTAAAATGATCCTGAAACAAACTAATGCAGAGATTTAAGAATCGGAGAAATGTGAGTTCTTCTACGAGAGCGAATCAGAATTCTGGCTGTTTTGTATGAACTGCAGGCGAGACACATTCTTCTTGTTGAGACACCAACATAACCTCGAGTAATAAATAATAACCTGAGTTTTCTGGGATGTCATTGAACGTCGACATCATTCCTGCAGATCATCATCATCTGGAACAGTGAGAAAGCTCCGCCCAGTCGGAGCAAGTGGCCGCCCATGCCGGTTCCTCTCACGGTGACGGACGGCAGACGGAAGGTAAGAATCTCGTCCTCTCTGTGACAGGTGTGTTGCTCATGTCCTGACTTTCCCCGATGGCTCATGTTTGTGTCGCAGGCCTCCAGTCGGTTTCTACCTCACGTTGCCATAGAAACGGAAGCTGTGCTGAGCCTGGATGAAGACACGGTTCTGCTGACCAGTGAGGTTTGTGGACACGATGGCGAGAAGGAGGAGCTTCAGGATTGACTCTTGTCGTTCAGGTCAACTTCGCCTTCCTGGTGTGGAGGAGCTTCCCCGAGAGGATCGTGGGTTACCCGCCCAGGAGCCACTTCTGGGACCCCCTGAAACACGCCTGGGGCTACACGTCCAAGTGGACCAACGACTACTCCATCGTGCTGACTGGAGCTGCCTTCTACCACAGGTGACCACCTGAAGAACTTCTTCCATCTGAGGCCGACGTGGAGCTGTTGTTCGTCTAGACAAGTCTCAATAGTCTCCGTTACAGACGCTCGGCATGTGCTGCTGTCAGCTGGACCTCCATCAGAGCCACAGTTCAAAACAGGCTGAAAGTAAAGTCGCTCCAGCTCAACGTGTGGTTCTCTCTTCACCATGTCGAGGGTGAACATCTCCTGAATCCAGGGTTCCATCATCTGAGCTCTAGTCCATCATCACTTCATACTGCGACATGAATGAAGCTCATCACGGCAGGAATAAGATCCACGACTGACACATCAAGCGTTTTATAAACTGTTCAAACACTTAAACATCATCATTAAGAGAAGAATCTCAAGAATAAACCATGATTTCACAGATAATTCAACAGAAGAACATGAGCCTCTACATGGCGCCGCACGAGCAGCAGCTGGTTACAACAGCTCCCTCTTTCTTCTTACTTTTTATTTCACTTTTTCCATTTTTTTGGCGTCTTTTTAATTTTTTCTTTAGAGTGGTCGGATCTTGTTGCCGTTGTGCACAAAACGAGACCACTTTTACAACTTTTGCATACGGTTTTCTGCTATTTTCGTCACTTTTGGGAACTCCGTCGGCAGACACGCTCAGCGGGTCTATTGTTTACACCAGGGATCAGCTGTTGCGCAACACCGCTCTCTCTCTCAGCGCGGAATGGACGATTCCCGTGGAAATCAAGAGAAAAAGACGCGGATGCAGAGCAGGTCGGATGAAACAAGAGAAGAAACGTAGGTTCCGTCCCTTTATTCCATCGATCATCATGGGAAATGTACGTTCGATCGTGAATAAAACGGACGAGCTCGCTGCGCTGACCCGGCATCAGAGAGATTTCCGGGAGAGCAGCCTTCTATGTTTCACGGAGACCTGGCTGACGGAGAAGATCCCAGACTCTGTTGTTTCCCTGGAGGGGTTCAAGATGGTGCGTGCGGACCGGGACATGGATGGAAAGAGGAGAGGAGGAGGAGTGGCGGTGTTTATTAATGAGAGATGGAGCGATCCCGCGCATGTCTCCATTAAAGAACAAGTGTGCACTAAGGACATAGAGTTTGTTGCGGTGGGCATCCGCCCGTATTACATCCCGAGGGAGTTCTCACATGTGATTGTGTTCACTGTTTACATTCCTCCCTCTGCGGACGCAGCCGCAGCGAGCGAGAGGCTGAGCGCCTCAGTGTCTGACCTGCAGCTCAAACACCCGAACTCTCTCTTGCTCATTAACGGGGATTTTAACCATGCCTCACTCTCCTCCATTCTTCCCACCTTCACACAATACGTGAAGTGCCACACCCGGGAGGACAAGACTCTGGACCTTTTGTATGCAAATGTAAAAGGTGCCTACACCTCCACCGCCCTGCCCCCCCTCGGCCGCTCTGATCACAACCTGATACGTCTGCGACCTGAATACACTCCCATGGTGAGGAGACAGCCTGCACAGAAAAGAACTGTTAAGATGTGGAATGATGAAGCCAAGGAGAGGCTGAGAGACTGCTTTGAGTCTACAGACTGGAGCGTGTTCTCTCATGGTGATGACATCGACACCTTCAATGACCATTCCACGGATTACATAAAGTCCTGTGAGGGCAACATCACGCCGACCCGCAAGGTGCGGTGCTTTGCCAACACCAAGCCATGGGTGACCCCTCAACTTCAAGTTCTGCTGAACAAGAAGAAGAGGGTGTTTGTTTCAGGGAGCAGAGAGGAGCTTAAAGAGGTCCAGCGAGAGCTCAAGAAGGCGATCAGGATGGCCAAGGAGGAATACAAGAGGAAACTGGAGGAGCAACTGGTGCAGGGCAACACAAGGGATGTGTGGAAAGGCCTGAAGAACATCTCAGGTCATGGCCAGAGTGGAGCCAGAGCCACAGCAGGGGGAGACCAAAGATGGGCCACTGAACTTAACCAGTATTTCAACCGGTTTGATCAGGGCCCCCCTCCCCCCTCCATCTCTGCCCCCCACTCTTCACAAAGCTGTTTTTCCCCTGCTTCAGCCCCCTCCCCCCAACTGTTCTCACCTCCAAGCCACCTTTATCCCCCCCAACACGCCCTACTTCAGCTGCCCAACCCCCCACAGCCACCTCTCTCTGTTACATCTGAACAGGTGAGGAGAGAATTAAGGCGACTGAAGATCAGGAAAGCTGCTGGACCAGATGGACTCATCCCCAGACTGCTCAGGGACTGTGCTGATCAACTTTGTGAGTTGGTCACACACATCTTCAACCTGAGCCTCAAACTGGAGAAGGTCCCGGTCCAGTCGAAGACCTCCTGTGTGGTTCCGGTTCCCAAGGCGGTGCACGCGAAGGAACCAAGCCACTTCAGACCAGTCGCCCTGACCTCCCATCTGATGAAGACCTTGGAGAGGCTGGTACTCCGCGAGCTACACACGACGGTGAGCTCTGCGTTGGATCCGCTGCAGTTCGCCTACAGGCCAAAGATGGGGGTGGATGACGCCGTCATCTACCTGCAGCACCGGGCACTGACTCATCTGGAAGCCGCCGGTAGCACTGTGAGAGTCATGTTTTTTGACTTCTCAAGTGCTTTCAACACCATCCAGCCGGCGCTGCTAAGGAAGAAGATGGAGGACGCAGGAGTTGGGACACAGCTGGCAGCATGGACGATGGACTACCTCACCAACAGGCCGCAGTATGCGAGGCTGCAGGACTGCAGGTCTGAGGTGACCATCTGCAGCACCGGGGTGCCTCAAGGGACAGTGCTGTCACCTTTCCTTTTTTCCCTCTACACGGCGGACTTTACCTATGACTCCAGCAGCTGTCACCTCCAGAAGTTTTCTGACGACTCGGCCATTGTGGGCTGCGTGTCTAAGGGGGGCGAGCTGGAGTACAGGTCAGTCATCAAGGACTTTGTTGACTGGTGTGAGAGCAACTACCTTTGCTTAAACACCGGTAAGACAAGGGAGATGGTGATTGACTTCAGGAAAAAGTCCCCACCACATCAACCGGTGAGCATCCAGGGCTCGGACATTGAGCTGGTGGACAGCTTCAAATACCTGGGTGTTCACCTCAACAATAAACTGAACTGGTCCACACACATCAACGCCGTGTACAAGAAGGGCCGAAGTCGCCTCCACCTCCTGGGGAGACTGAGGTCCTTCGGAGTGTGCAGACCACTTTTAAGGACCTTTTATGACTCCGTGGTAGCCTCTGCTATCCACTACGCTGTGGTCTGCTGGGGAGCAGGCAGCACGGACCGGGACAGGAAGAGACTGAACAGGCTGGTCACGAGGGCCGGCTCTGTCCTGGGCCGCTCGCTGGACTCGGTGGAGGAGGTGGGAGAGAGGAGGACACTCTCCAGACTATCCTCCATCAGGGACAACACTCTCCACCCACTGCACCTGACCGAGGAGGAGCAGCTCCTTCAGTGGCTCAGGCCCCCCAGTGTAGGACGGAGCGTTATAGAAGGTCCTTCATCCCAACTGGTGTCAGGATATTTAACTCTCTACTTTAAATATCCTGATGCTAATCCGTAGTGTGTTTTTCTTCTCGTGTGTTTTATTTTATTTTTTTACTTTTTTTGTTTTTATTTTTATTTTATTTTATTCTATTGTATTTTGTTAATAGTGTTAAATTTCTAATTTTGTAAATAATTGTATATTTTTAAGATCTTTTTTATTTTATTTTGTATTATCTCTTTTATTTTTATTTTTTTCCTTGCACTTTATTTTTTTAAACTGCGCTGTTGTAAAAGTGTGTTTCCCCTCTGGATGAATAAAGCTTTTCTATTTTCTACAAGTCTGTCCAATAAAATAAAAGAATGACACAAACGATTTACTAACATTAAAAAGTCAATCAAACACATCAGTTGCACAATAAAATAAATGAATAAAAGAAAGTGGATTTTGATGAAAAACAATATCATCAAAAGTTTTTTCAAAACAAAACATTTAGTTCAAGAAAAAATGAATTTAAACATTTTTCCTTTATTTGAATGTTTTCTTCTATTGAATCATCTTTTTCAGTTTAAGCCTTAATATCGTACAATTAAATTCTTTAATCCTAACGTTTCTATAATAAAAATATATATTTTTAAGTTGAAAAGCTTGGAAGTAGTTTTGTATCGATTGTTTTTATGGTTTACTGAATAATAAAGAAACAAATGTTCAGACGTTAAAGGTTGAACTTCTGATGTGATGGACAAGAAGTCTGTGAGTCTGAAGCGACCTCTAGTGTTCGCTCTGAGAACAGCAGTTTCATAGGACTGTGGTAACATGTTTCAAACTCTGCATATGTTCGCAGGTACTACCACTACCTGTTCACTCATTACCTGCCCCAGTCCCTGAGAACTCTGGTGGACCGCTCGTGCAACTGCGAGGACATCCTCATGAACTTCCTGGTCTCTGCTGCGACGCACCTGCCGCCAATCAAAGTGGCCCAGAGGAAGCAGTCCAAGGAGCTCCCGGGTCCACAGGTGGGCGCTCCTCTTCCTGAGATCCTGCCGATGCTCTTAGTCTCACCACCTTCTCTTGGCTCACCAGGGCACCAGGACGGTTCCTTGGGTCGACCCCGAGCACTTCAGTCAGCGGCAGGAGTGCATCAACACCTTCGCCAGCTGGTTTGGCTACATGCCTCTGGTGCACTCGCAGCTGCGCCTGGACCCGGTGCTCTTCAAGGACCAGGTGTCCGTGTTCCGCAAGAAGTACAAGGACCTGGAGAGAGCGTGAACATGGGAGACAGGACTGGAGGCTGGACCAGACGACAGACCCTGGAGGACTGTCTCTGGAGCCACGAGTCCAGATGAAGAAGAACTTCTAGAACTTTCTCTGAAGCCTCGTGACGGTTCTGATGTGTGTGTGTGTGTGTGTGTGTGTGTGTGTGTGTGTGTGTGTGTGTGTGTGTGTGTGTGTGTCAGAACTGATGGTTGTCGATCAAAGGAGGTGATTCCACAAAAGGTTCAATAAATAAATAGATTCTAATCAACTCTGGTGTTTGATTTAACCCTGTCTGACCTCACATCTACCTGTCTGACCTCACATCTACCCGTCTGACCTCACATCTACCCGTCTGACCTCACATCTACCTGTCTGACCTCACATCTACCCGTCTGACCTCACATCTACCCGTCTGACCTCACATCTACCTGTCTGACCTCACATCTACCTGTCTGACCTCATATCTACCTGTCTGACCTCACATCTACCCGTCTGACCTCACATCTACCTGTCTGACCTCACATCTACCTGTCTGACCTCATATCTACCTGTCTGACCTCACATCTACCTTTCTGACCTCACATCTACCTGTCTGATCTCACATCTACCTGTCTGACCTCACGTCTGACCTCACATCTACCTGTCTGACCTCACATCTACCTGTCTGACCTCACATCTACCTGTCTGACCTCATATCTACCTGTCTGACCTCACATCTACCTCTCTGACCTCACATCTACCCGTCTGACCTCACATCTACCTCTCTGACCTCACATCTACCTGTCTGACCTCACACTTCCGCTTCCGGTGAGCCTTTGATCGGCTGCTTGAAACGTAAGCTCCTGCAATAATTGCCAAAAACAGTCGTTTTAACGACTACTTGTCCGGATTTTATGCTCATATCACTTAAGATATGTCTCAAGCATCTCGGATCTATGATCGTGATGCTCTTCTCAACATCAGAGAGTCGATGGAGGACTTCACTCGCGACAGTTACCAACGTCCGGTGAACGTGTTTCCGGCTCCGCTTCTCATCGACTCGGACTCTGTGGAATATCGTTTGATCTCTCGAGTACCGGGCGATTTCCACAAGGGATCGAGTCGGGCTGGAGTACAGGTCAGGATGAGACGCGCAATTGCGATCGCTCGGAACAACTCTGGCGGCGGTGTTCTTGAAAGACTTTAGTGACTTCTTATCTTCCATTATTCAGATGGAATCTGTTCTTATTCTTGGAGACTTTAATCTTCATGTTGATGACGTCACATCTTGTTCTGCTAAAGAACTTTTAACTTTAACCGAAGCCTTTAATTTTGAGCAACATGTTTCTGAACCCACTCATCAAAAAGGCCACATTTTAGACTTAGTTTTTACTCTTGGCCTGAACATTTCTAATGTATCTGTACATGATGTCCATCTGAGTGATCATTCTCTTGTCTTGTTCAACCTGGACTTCATCCCTGAACCTAAGCCTTTGAAAGTTAGGTCTCAGAGGCGTGTCATCTCAGCCGATACTGCAGACAGTTTTTCTGCTATGTTTGACCATCTTTCCTTTGATGACTGTCCAGATGTGGACAGTTTGATTAACTGTTACACTGATCATTGTGTTGAAATACTGGATCAAGTGGCACCTGTTAAATCGAACTTGAAAATTCAGAAAAAACGGTGCCCTTGGACAAATGAAGATCTCCTGAGTCTGAAAGACTTTGTCGAAAGACTGAGCGTCTCTGGAAGTCCACTAAACTTGAGGTGCACAGACTTCACCTCAGGGATCTGTTGACTTCTTACAATGAGATGGTAGAAACTGCTAGATCTGATTACATCAGAAAACTGGTAGCAGCAAATAGGAAAAACCCCAAAGTTTTGTTTGACACGATTAATTCTCTCGTGTCTCCTGCTCCTCAAATCACGCCGGTCTTCTGTGAAGCTGACAGCAATGCATTGTTGAGATTTTTCATTGACAAAATTAAATTGATCAAAGAGAAAATCTCTCCCCCTTTGTTGGGAACCCCTACTGTCTCTGAGCCCATCTCCTCCTCTTGGTCATCCTTCACTGCTGTATCTTTGGGTGATATTTCAGCACTAGTGAACAAGATGAAACCCTCCTCTTGCTCAGATGACGTCCTTCCTTGTAGGCTTTTTATCAAAGTATTTGATGTAATTGGCCCCTGGGTTACCAATATGGTGAACCTCTCCCTTTCCACAGGGGTTTTTCCCAATGCATTTAAACATGCCATTGTGGAGCCTCTGCTCAAAAAACCAGGCTTAGACCCAACTGACCTCAGTAATTTCAGGCCTATTTCTAAGCTCCCTTTCTTGTCCAAGATCTTGGAGAAGGTGGTGTCTGAGCAGCTGTCTTTGTTCCTGGATCAGAGCGACATCCATGAGAAGTTTCAGTCGGGCTTCCGTAAACATCATTCTAAGGAGACAGCTTTATTGAAAGTGTCCAGTGACATCATGGTGTCGGCTGACTCTGGTAAATTCACTGTTCTGGTTCTCTTAGATCTGTCGTCAGCCTTTGACACAGTTGATCACCAGATCCTGCTGAGAAGACTAAGGGATGAAGTGGGACTGTCTGGGTCTGTGTTAGAATGGTTCTCATCTTACCTTTCTGGGCGCAGTTTTAGTGTATCTTTCAATCAAATGAGGTCTGAATCGGCAGATCTGTTGTGTGGAGTCCCTCAAGGTTCTGTTCTGGGTCCTTTATTGTTTTTGCTGTACTTGATTCCCCTTGGTAAAATCATTCAGAGATTTCCAGATGTTTCTTATCACATTTTTGCTGATGACATCCAGCTCTACTGCTCTTTTGACCCAACTGAGCCCCAAAGGCTGAACAGCTTAGTCAATTGTTTGCTAGAAATCAAACAATGGCTGAGTGAAAACACTTTACAGCTAAATGTGGACAAAACTGAAACTCTGGTGATTGCTCCTGATGATAAGATTCCAGGGTTGAGTCAGTACTTGGGTGACTTAGGTCAGTCTGTCAAACTGAGCCTGTGAAACCTGGGTGTTGTATTTGATAAAGACATGTCTCTTGTTCAACACTGCAGAAAACTGACCAGGAACGGTTTCCTTCAACTGAGAAAAATCTCTAAACTTAGGAAAATGTTGTCACAACATGATCTGGATCTTATAATCCATGCGTTTGTTTCTTCTCGTCTGGACTATTGTAACAGTTTGTTTTCATGTCTTAACAAGAAGGATCGTCTCGTCTGCAGTTGATTCAGAACTCTGCAGCGAGAATTCTAAGCCGCTCAAGTAGGATAACTCACATTTCTCCGATCCTTAAAACTCTTCACTGGCTTCCAGTTTCTTTCAGGATCAACTTTAAAATTCTGGTTCTTACTTTCAGAGCTATTCATGGTCAGGCTCCTCCTTACATCACTGATCTGATCCAGCCTTACACCCCAGCTCGGGCTCTGAGGTCTGTGGATCAGAATCTACTTATGGTTCCACGCACACATATCTACCTGTCTGAGCTCACATCTACCTGTCTGACCTCACATCTACCTGTCTGACCTCACATCTACCCGTCCGACCTCACATCTACCCGTCTGACCTCACATCTACCCTTCTGACCTCATATCTACCTATCTGACCTCACCTGTACCAGTGTGACCTCATTTCTACCTTTCTGACCTCACATCTACCCGTCTGACCTCACCTCTACCCTTCTGACCTCATATCTACCTGTCTGACCTCACCTGTACAAGTCTGACCTCATATGTACCTGTCTGACCTAACATCTACCCGTCTGACCTCACATGAACACGGGTATCACCTGTCATATCGTAGTGGAGCACCGTGTAGCGTCTCTCTCGCTCGAAGCAGAACAATCGTTTCTCTTTTTGATCGCCTTATTACTGGAGCATCCGTGAACATCTACATTTATTTTTGGACCAACATCCTCCGGAGTCGAATCGGGCCGAGGACAAGTTTGAAAAACTTCCCGGTGAGCGCATTCGTCAAACTTTCCTCTCAGTATGTCTCCTCCTTCTCCCTCTCCCTCCTTTGTTCTTTCCTGCTCGGTGTGTCAGATGTTTAGTTACGCTTCGACCTCCTTTAGAGATAGCAGTAGTTGTGTGAAGTGTAGCCTGTTAGCTAGATTGGAGGTGAAGCTCGTTGAACTAGAGAGCCGGTTGTGCGCTGTCGATGCTAAACCGCTAGCTAGCCAGTGTCAGGTAGACAGTGCACAGCCACATAGCCTAGCAGGTAGTCCTCCAGCAATTCCCGAGCAGCCGGGAAACCAGGGTTGGTGGGAGGAATAGTTCCCGGCCAAAGTCAACGGAGCACCACCAACCCCTTAGCGTTTCCAACAGATTTTCTCCACTCGACAAGTCACCAGTCGAGGAACCTGCTCTGTTCATAGGCGATTCCATACTTCGGAACGTTAAACTAGCAAAGCCAGCAAGAGTAGTCCTGGGGCCAGAGCGGGCGACATTGAATCAAACTTGAAGCTGCTGGCTAAAGCTAAACATAAATACAGTAAGATGATTATTAATGTCGGCAGCAACGACATCCGATTACGTCGCTCGGAGGTCACCAAGGTTAACGTTCAGTCGGTGTGTGCATTCGCACGAACAATGTCGGACTCCGTAGTGTTCTCTGGACCCCTTCCCAATATGGCCAATGATGATATGTTTACTCGCTATTCATCATTTAATCGCTGGTTGTCGGAGTGGTGCCCCGCCAACACGTCCTCATACCCAAGGCGTCATACCGTCCTACGCCGTGCAATGTCCCCCTGGCGTCCCTAAGGTAACGTTACAGGGGGGACAAAAACGTCGGTTTTCGTCTACCCGGGTCACCCAGTAATATACAGAGCATTCCCCGACGTCGGATTCAAACGACCCGGGTTACATTTGAGGCGTCGCTTAACTCGTTGTTGCCATGGTAACGTGACGTGACGTGTCGCTGTTGTCATTTGGCTACCGTAATTCTAGAACTATGAAGCGCACTTGAAATGTTTAATGTCAACAGTGCGATTCTACCCCCGATTGTGCTTAACGACCTCGAACCACTTCAAGAGATGAACATAAATCGGTAAAAAATGCTTAATTTTAATTTTTTGAAGCTTGGATTGTTCACGCATCGCGTGAAGTCAAGAGGCTCTCGCGGATTAATACATGCTTAAAAGGTCCTGTAAAAGTGACTATATTGTATATCTTTAGGTGTTTCAACTCCATAATTTTGACATTGTTTTATGAATGAGTAAAATAAAGTCTGGATGTGCTATTTCGCTTGATCCTATTTATAATCCGGTGCGCTTTTCTATGAAAATAGAACCTTTCATTGAGATTGCGTTTATGGACATATGCTTATTTAGCTGCGATTATGAGCGTCTACGTGACGTTTGTCAACAGTAATCGCGATCCTGCAGAGGTGACGTCACGCACGTTAATAAACTGATCGTGCAGGAATGTAGAGCCGTCACACCACAGGAATAAAATGAGATATTGTGCTTGTTTGTTTAAAAGCGCCATGGAATACAATTGTAGATCTGCTGGTATAAAGACCGAGTTAAGTTTAGTTTAAATTTAGCGTCAGCTAAAAAGTTTTCAAACTGCTGCACACGCCACTTCCGCCAAACCTCCGGATATTGACGTCACACTTGTTGACAAAGATCGATAGCATTTTGTGCTCACGTTTGTGCAGTAACTTGACGGAACCAGGTGCGCGTCACTCGTCTATTGAGGTAAGATATAATTATTGCTTTAAGACTCATTGCGTTTCATGTAACTTTCTGTGGTGCGTTCACACGAGAGCTAGTTCGCTAAAACTTAGCTTTTTAAATTATAATGTAACTCACACACGTATTTTGTTTGAAAGGAGGAAAATATATTTATATTCCAATAAAAAGTTTGCTATATTGGCAGCTCATGGTAGGCGATTTATTTTATTAATATTCAAGATATTGATTTCATTTATCACTTCCGCATATTAATACAGATAACATATTTATCGTATTTAAGTATATAAGTATACGTTTATTTTAACACTTTTGGATGAGGGATTTGATCTGTTGTTTTCTTTAAATGAAAGAATATATATATAATATTAATGAAAAGTATTTTAAATTCCAGCATAAGGAGGTAAACCAGATGGAAACACCATCAAACAATGGATGAAGGAAACATTGAGAGCTTATCTCTGAATGATCAAGTATACTTACTTGTATTTATTGATTTATTATATTTAAAAGGGAGCACTAGTATGTTTTTGTTTTGTTTTTGCATGGAAGTGACATGCAAGAACTGCCCAGAACTCCAGACTGCTTGACATGAAACCTTTCTCTCTGTGGTTCCTGACAAATGATTTCAAATGTGAAGTAAGTGAGTAATATTTGTAACATAGTGAACACAAACTCTTAGGACCGTCGGTGGCGCTGGGGGTCATGCTTGCCTCTGGCCTCGCCGGGGCCGTTCTGGCTTGGCCGATTCGGGTGTGAGGGTGGACCTGTGGGGCCTTGGGCCTGGTGGTGGTGACCGCTGGTGCCGCGATGGCCCCGTGTGCCGGCGTGGGGGTGGCCCGCTTCCGGGGGGTCTTTGGTGGTGTGCGGGGGGGGGGGTTGCGTTGGGGGCGGTGCTGGGGCGGGGGGGTTGCTGGTCCGGCTGACGGGGTTGGCGGGTGAACCGTTAGGGGTGGGGCTGGAGCTGGCCGGGTGTTCTGGATGGCCCTCCGGCCCCAATGGCTTCACCTGGTCTGTGGTGGGGGGCTGTGGGGGCCTGTCTTGGGGTGGGTGTCTGCTGCAGCGGTGGCTGTGGTCCTCTACTTGCCCTGTGTGGCATGTGCTGTGGTGGGGGAGTCTGTCGCCCTTGGTCCTGGGGGTGCGTGGCCGGGTTGGTCGGTCTTTCGGGGGCTTCCCGGGTGGGGGGGGCCACACTGGGCAGGGACATGTTAGGGGGACGGCGGAGGCATTGGGCGGACCCATGTTACCGTAGAGACCATGTACCGCCCATGCAAGTAATGCTGTCCCTCTGGGTGCTGCATGGTGGGTGGGGGCGGGGGCTGGGGGTCAGTACGTGTGATGGGCGGGGCCTTTGCACCTTAGAGACCGTTGACCGCCCATGTAATACTGCTGGCCCCCCAACTTCCCTCATGACATGGAGGAGGTGGGCTGTGGCTGTTGGGGACGTTCTACAGTTTGAAGATTGGGGGCCGTTCCCGGACGGCTGCAGCCCCATTACCCCCGCCCTGCCAACAAACTAATAAAATTTAATGGGATCCCTGCCCACACAACCGTGGCCCCCCTGTGACCCGGGGGACTCTCACCGGAGGACCTGAGCCGGTGCTTGGCCATTGTTCCCCTGGGCTCATGCGGTGGCGCTCGACCCGGCTACTGGCCGTGTTCACAGGGTATTGGGGGGGGCTCCGCTGCCGCTGCTGTGGTGGATCCCTATCTCTTTGGCTTGTCTTCTCGCGGTCCCCTGCTATGGACTTGGTGGTGGCCTGACGATCTGGGGGTCTTCCGTGGCCCGGCCTGGCCCCGGAGCTCTATCCCCTGACTGGTTTTCCTGGCTGTCCCTTGGAGGGCGGGCCCTTGGCCCCTCTGCCTCCGTGCCTGCACCTGGTGCCTCCCCCTCTTTGCTTCCTCGGTCGTCCTCGCCTGTGCTTGCCCTCTCGCGCCGCCGGGGCCCCCACGGTGGTGGTCCGCTTTCTCGCTGGTGTTTGGGGTCGGGCTTGGCTCTGGTGGTTATCTCGCCTGCCGGGTCCTGGTCTCCCGCGGGTTCCTGCCGCGGCTTGGGCCCCCATGTCTGGATCCTGCTGTGCTAGGTATGTGCCCTCTGGCCTGGCTGGTGGTGTGGTGGCTTCTTGGTGTCACTGGGTTCTGCCTGCCCACCATGCAGGGTTGGGTGGTTGGTGCCCCTGGGTCTCTACTTGCACTCTTTTCATACACACAACCACACTCACCCACACAACCACACACACACACACAACCACACACACACACACACACACACACACACACAAAACCACACACACACACACAAAACCACACTCTAACATTTCAACCCCTCCCCCCCCCTCTCCCCTCTATATCTTCACCCGTCACCGGAGTCTGTATACCTGTGTATTGTATACATTTGTCCCAAACCCACACCTTTTTATTTCTCTCCCGGAGCCCCAGGGCTCCACCTCTAGAGCTGCTGCTGATCCAGGATCTTCACCACGTCATCAAATCCCGAGTTCTCTCTCTTTTCTAGGTGAGATGGAGTGCATATCAGGTGCTGGACTAACCATCGGAGGTGGAAGGGGTCAACACATGTCAAAAGCAGGTGAGATGGTTACATCATACACACTTTGGTCTTTAAAATAGTCGTGTTTGGTAATAATGATCAATACATTTCTGTGGCAGGACGCACTGACATGCTAACGCTTATGGTCAAGGTTTTCTGGCTTCTGTTGTTGGAAACACTTGGTCGTGCCCGTCAAGGTGGTAGGTACCAACTGAAGAGTCTTTTTCAATAGATTTTACACTTCAAATGATCAGAATAATACAACTTCATACACAATGTTTTCCGATTCTGTTGACTTTCAGACAAAGAGGATTCGACGTTGTTATGGCAATAAGGAGACGGCAGGAAGTGAAAGA
Source organism: Callionymus lyra (assembly GCF_982586985.1). Taxonomy (NCBI): domain Eukaryota; kingdom Metazoa; phylum Chordata; class Actinopteri; order Syngnathiformes; family Callionymidae; genus Callionymus; species Callionymus lyra. Next base: position 3,124,927 of record NC_141820.1, on the reverse strand, counting down.
TTCTTGAGAAGGAGATGAACCACCTCTTGAAGTCTCTGTCAAGTCGTTGTGATTCCCTGAAAGAGTTGTCTGGCATGGCAGCGTCACAGCAAGGTAAGAGTTTATTTAGCAAGTGAAGAACAGAAGTACAGCTGCTCATTCTTATTGTCTTATTCTTTTAAGATGCACCATGGGCTTGACTGGTGAGGCTTTGAAGGATCTTCAGAGCATTTGAGGAGCAGCAGCAAGTCAGCGTGATGTCACTCGAACCATGACTCGGACCAGAACCTACTACACACAAGTCTTCACTGAGGACGAGACCATCAACGTCGTGCAGATTCACTCTGATGGTTACTCGTGACATTTGTGACGATCTGTGAACATTTGTTTGATATGGAACCTGTAATAAAGCACAATTTGATATCTTTTTGAATAATGCTCCCATAGTATACATCCCAACATGATCAATGCAGTTGTAACTTCAGAGATGCCTATAATTGATACCAATGAATGCTTAAAAAAAAAAAAAAAGTTTTTATGATAACAGTTCATATCTTTTATTATGACAGGTTGATAAAAAGCAACTCATGTACAATATTCATATTGGAGTTAATAGCTTATCCAGTGTCAAAAGTTACAATTTTAATACTATTGGAATAATTACATCTATAATCACACGTAATCAATAATATGTATTGCATAAGTACAAACATAATCATACATTAGTAATCAATAACATGTACATTAATTAACAGAGGGTTGATATTGAGGCTAGTGTGAACTATTATGCCCCCAGGGGCCGCTGGGAATGAACCGGGGCCAAAAACGTGTTTTTCATGACTGTCGCTCTTTTGCTCTTATGTGACCTCTGTGACCCTCAGCCATATGAAACTTGGTCTGCGTGACCTCTGACACCTGTAAAATCATATGCTGGTAGAACCATAATGATAACCCCTCCCAAACCGGAAGTAGCTTCAGGAAGCACCTAGAGAAACACCCTTGAAAATATATGTGTACAAATGGAACATGAAGAACCTCTAAAAGTTTCAGATCATTTAAATTAACAATGGTCAATCAAAGTCCAGATTTCTCCAAGTTTCCCATGATACCATGGGGCACAGGAAGTTCATAGCAACATCAAACCACCACAGCTCAACTCAGAATGGAGTCTAGAATAACATATCCAAATATCAGCTCTGAGGTCTGAGTAGAAAAAAAGTTGCCTGAGTTCATTCCTGAAGGATCAGGTCTGGTCATTCTGTTACACTCAGAGACCATCTTGACAGAAGAATGACAACATCTCCCTCATTTTTGGACTCATTGACACCAAACTTCTCACATGATAGTAGGAGACCATCTGAATGTGTCATATAAATATCAGCTTTACAAGGGCCTTCATGCCTCTTGAAGATAGAGAATTAACCCTTTGATGTAGCAAACAAACAACAAACAACAAACAAATGAATCATGTTGGTGTGTGTAGTTTTCTGATAGTATAACAGCAGTCCTGAGTCACCTATCAATAACATAAATATGCATATTTTAAAGTTCAAACATGTACTGTGGGTCTCACAAAGCTTTTAGACGTGCTGTCTTCTATTTCATAGTTTGAGTCTAATTTACAAATAGCTCTTCAGTTGCTATTTTAAACAATGATGATTATTGATGAATTACATCAATTTTTACTGCTTACCCATTTCACATGGAATGACAAAATTATGAAAGTTATTGCAAGTGTGGTGATTTCAAGAAAGCAGTGGTTTATCTCTATTTATCTTAAATATCGCCACTGTGTTTTGCTGCATGTTTGTTTGTTTATGTTTGTATTTTGTTGATGTACTTTAGGTGTTGATGGTTAATAATTGAGTAGTGAAGGGGTAGGTATAGACGAGCTTATGCTTTATCCTTCTTACTTTGGACATATTGGGTTAATATTATTGTTTTGACTATTATTATTGTTTGACTAATGTCATTGGTTTTGTTTGTTTGTCTTAAGTTTAGTTTCTTATGTAACATGTTTGAAATAAAGCATTCATTCATTTATGATTCATAACATATGATGTCTGCTTTGCCTGAATATTGTTCATGTTGAACTCTATGTCGATCTCAAACTAGGGTAAACAGAGAGCTTTTTACAACTTTTAAATCACCAATAGTCATTTTCACAACACATTACCTGCACTGATGATGACTACTATGGGACGTTATTCAAAATGATATCAAATTGTGCTTTATTACAGGTTTCATATCAAACAATTGTTCACAGATCGTCACTAATGTCACGAGTAACCATCAGAGTCAATCTGCACGACGTTGATGGTCTCGTCCTCAGCGAAGACTTGTGTGTAGTAGGTTCTGGTCTGAGTCATGGTTCGAGTGACGTCATGCTGACTTGCTCCTGTTCCTAAAATGCTCTGAAGATCCTTTAAAGCCTCACCAGTCAAGCCCATGGTGCATCTTAAAAGAATAAGACAATAAGAATGATCAGCTGTAGTTGGACTATTTCTGTTCTTCACTTGCTAAATAAACTCTTACCTTGCTGTGACGCTGCCATGCGAGACAACTCTTTCAGGGAATCACAACGACTTGACAGAGACTTCCAGAGGTGGTTCATCTCCTTCTCAAGAATCTTTCACTTCCTGCCGTCTCCTTACTGCCATAACAACGTCGAATCCTCTTTGTCCGAAAGTCAACAGAACCTGGAAAACATTGTATTAATGAAGTCGTATGATTCTGATCATTTGAAGTGTAAAATCTATTGAAAAAGACTCTTCAGTCTGGTACCTACCACCTTGACAGGCACGACCAAGTGTTTCCAACAACAGAAGACAGAAAACTTTGGCCATAAGCGTCAGCATGTCAGTGCGTCCTGCCACATAAATGTATTTATCATTATTACCAAACATGACTATTTTAATGACCAAAGTGTGTATGATGTAACCATCTCACCTGCTTTTGACATGTCCATGACCCCTTCCACCTCCGATGGTTAGTCCAGCACCTGATATGCAGCACTCCATCTCACCTAGAAAAGAACATAGAATTGCATTTTAGATTATTTCCATGATGGGATGTGCTGTAGGTTTACAAGTTTGTGTTCACTATGTTACAAATATTACTTACTCACTTACCTCACATTTGAAATCATTTGGCAGGAACCACAGAGAGAAAGGTTTCATGTCAAGCAGGTCTGGAGTTCTGGGCAGTTCTTGCAGGTCACTTCCATGGAAAAACAAAACTAAAACATACTAGTGCTCCCTTTTAAATATAATAAATCAATAAATACAAGCAAGTATACTTGATCATTCAGAGATAAGCTCTCCATGTTCCTTCATCCATTGTTTGATGGTGTTTCCATCTGGTTTACCTCTTTATGCTGGAATTTAAAATACTTTTCATTATTATTTAATATATTTATTAATTTAAAGAAAACTACAACAGATCAAATCCCTCATCCAAAAGGGTTCAAATAAACGTATACTTATATAATTAAATACGATAAATATGTTATCTGTATTAATATGCGGAAGTGATAAATGAAATCAATATCTTAAATATTAATAAAATAAATCGCCTATCATGACCTACCAATATAGCAAACTTTTTATTGGGTTATAAATATATTTTCGTCCTTTCAAAATAACAAACAAAATACGTGTGTGAGTTACATTATAATTTAAAAAGCTAAGTTTTAGCGAACTAGCTCTCGTGTGAACGCACCACAGAAAGTTACATTACACGCAATGAAACCTTATTTCTGAGTCGACTTAAAGCAATAATTATATCTTACCTTAATAGACGAGTGACGCGCACCTGGTTCCGTCAAGTTACTGCACAAACGTGAGGGCAAAGACGCATGCTCTGGGACGAGTAACAACAAGTCTGACGTCATCATCCGGGGGTTTGGCGGAAGTTGCGTGTGCGGCAGTTTGAAAACTTTTTAGCTGTATTTTAGCAAAATACAAAACTTAACTCGGTCTTTATACAAGGACACATCTACAATTGTATTCCATGGCGCTTTTAAACAAAAAAGCATGTATTATTCCGTGAGAGCCTCTTGACTTCCGCGATGCGTGAACAATCCAAGCTTCAAAAAATTAAAATTAAGCATTTTTTACCAAATTATAGCCATCTTGTATGACCTCAAAGTGGATCGAGGTCGTTAAGCACAATCGGGGGTAGAATCGCACTGTTGACATTAAACATTTCAAGTGCGCTTCATAGTTTTAGAATTACGGTAGCCAAATGACAACAGCGACACGTCACGTCACGTTACCATGGCAACGATGAGTTAGGCGACGCCTGAAATGTAACCCAGGTCGTTTGAATCCGACGTCGGGGAGTGCTCTGTATATTACTGGGTGACCCGGGTAGGCTAAAACCGACGTTTTTGTCCCCCCTGTAACATCACCTTAGGGACGCCAGGGGGAAATTGCACGGCGTAGGACGGTATGACGCCTTGGGTATGAGGACGTGTTGGACTTTGTGGACTGGAGTGAGAGGAACCACTTGCAGCTGAACACCTCAAAGACCAAGGAGCTGGACTTTGGGAGGTCCAGGACAAAGCCATGTCCAGTGTCCATAAAAGGCGACAAGTTGTACCTCGCTGTGTTGCTGACAGTAAACTGACACAGACCATGTGTATAAGAAAGTTCAGAGTAGACTGTACTTTCTGAGGAGGCTCCGTTCATTTAAAATCTGCAGGAAACTGCTCTGCATGTTCTACCAGTCTGTGGTGGCCAGTGTTCTATTTCGTCCCTACTGACCGCCAGAGCCGGTGCTTCAAGCACTGAATGTATCCATCTCGCGCATGCGCTGTTCGAGTTCAATACCAACAAAGTCACCTGATGACCCCGGATAGGGTATATCTTCCGGTGACATCCGAGGATCTGTTCCTTTTCATCTTCTCGCTGCGCAGGTAGCATGTCACCGAGCTAGCTCAAGGGCTAGTACTTTCGTTGCTGGTAACCTCCCGACTTCTGTCGGAGCTGCGAAACTTTCGCCCTCCAGAGACTGCAACGAACTTTGACGCGGAGAAGTTGTAGCGGTGAGCCGTGGACACTTCCGGGGATCGTCATCGTTTGGCTAAGTAGCAACTTTCTTATATCACTGAATATCAGTATAACCTGTTGTACTCGCTTTTGGTTGTATTTTGATTTTCTTTGGTGACGGCAATGTATTCGCTCCCTCTCTCAACATTGTACACTAAATATTTATACATCAGTACAACCTGTTGTACTCGCTTTTGGTTGTATTTTGATTTCTTTTGGTGCCGGCAGTGTTTTCGCTCCCTCTCTTGACATTTGTACTGCTGATTTTCAGCTACTAAAGTGGATTATTTTTTATATTTGTTGGTGATGACAGCGTATTCGCTCCCTCTCCCTGCATTTGTGCTACTTCTATCTCATATGTGTAACACTCGTTGGTGAAGGCTGTGTTTTCGCTCCCGCTGCCAGCGTTTGAGCTACTATATCTCATATGTGTAACACTCGTGGTGAAGGCTTTGTTTTCGCTCCCGCTCCCAGCGTTTGTTGTTTTTCCTCTGTGTGGCCTTCCGCTCATTACTAACATGCTTGGCGGCCACTCTTGCTCAGTCTGTATGGCTTCTCTGCAGCCTGAAGATGGCCATGATATGTGTCCCTCATGCCTTGGTCTCGAGCATCTGAGGGAAGGTCTTTCAGAAGATCCCTGTATGAACTGCAGCTTCATGCCCCGGGGAGTAAGGGCTGCCAGACTTGCTGAGGTGGAACAACTGTTGGGCCTCGTTTCGTTGCCTGAGCAGTTGACCTCAGCCCTGCGGCAGACTCCAGCTCAATCCCGCCGATCTAAACGGCAGGCTGCTGAGACTAGAGGCCCCACTTCTAGGAAGAAGGTTAAAGAGTCCGGACTTGCTTCCGAGGTGGACCAATTAACGGAGGAGGTTAATCAAATGAGATCCTTCTTCCTGGCCTTCAAGTCTGGGACTGATGAAAGAGAGTTGGGTGAGCATGTAGCCTCCCACGCCTCCACGGCGCACAGCTCTACTGTTGGTTCTGAAGATGGCTCAATGGGGGCCATCATTCGTACGGCCCTGGCTCGCCTGCAGTTGGATATACCGCAGGCTTAGCCAGCTCCGGCCAGTGCTTTTTTCAGGCGCGGATCAGCTCCCGCCAACTTACTGTGCCTCCATCTGATGAATATTTGAGGGAGTTGCATGCATGCTGGAGGGACTCTAGAGCCTTCCCTCGTGCAACTTCAGACGGCTGGACCCTGGCAGCCATGCAGGATGCACCCAAGTTTGGCTTGGGCCGCATACCAGCGGTTGAGCCGACAATAGCTGTGTTAATTGTCTCACCTGATGAGGCTCTGAGTACGGATGCGAGGTGTCCTCGTCCCCAGTGTCTGGTGACGGATGACCTGCTCTCCAAAGCCTATGACTCAGCGGCACGCATGGGACGCATAGGTAATTCTATGTCCCACCTGATGCTTGCTTTATCAGCATCCCTACAGGACACTCTGCTGGATGCTTCTGTCCATAATTTCAGTGACGCTTCCCTGCAGGCATTCGCGCTGATGTCTAGAAAGCTGGGGCGGTTGATGTCCACTCTCGTCCAGGCTCGCCGCCAGGTTTGGCTGGCACAATGACCTCTGACAGAGGCATGCAGGAGAAACCTCCGCAGTGTTCCAGTGGAACCGGGGGAACTTTTGGACCTGCAGCGCTAGAGGCACTTGAGCGAACTGACCAAGCCAGACAAACTCAACAGCAGCTGTCCGGGCTTCGCAGGAGTGTGCCTCCTCCGGGCAGACCTAGGAGTTCTTCAGCTCCCCCCCAGTGCCGCTCTCATCCACAGGCTTACCCCAGAGGCTACCTCAGGTCTCAGCGCCCACGTCCACAGCCTGCTCAGCAGGCGGAACAGATTTTTCGAGCCCCTGAGCGGCTGCCCTCTGGGCAACCTCAGGCCTCACATACTGTCCGTCGTACCACCAGAGCCTTTCGAGGCCGGGGGACCCGGCACTGAGGCATTGGGGTCGGCCGTCGGCTGTTTTTCCCAGCAGCAGCTCAGCTACTGGGCTACTTCCACTAGGGACCCTTGGGTGCTCTCCACCTTGACCAACGGGTACAAACTTCAGTTCCGACGCCGGCCCCCAACCGTTGGCTGGGTCAGGATCATACACGACCCGGCAAAAGCCCAAACCCTCAACCGGGAGTTGTCCGTCCTCCTGAACAAGGGTGCAATCGAGCAGATAGATCCCCTGTTACAACCAGGAGGGGTCTACTCGACTTACTGTCTCGTAACAAAGAAATATGGCGGACTCCGCCCTATCCTCGACTTGAGGGGACTCAACAAGTTCCTGAAGGTCTTGAAATTCCACATGCTCAGCCCTGCAGAGGTTCTGCGCACTGTTTCCGTAGGAGTGGTTTACTTCAACAGACCTAAAGGATGCTTACTTTCATGTGCCCATGGCAAAACACCACAGACAGTTCCTGAGGTTCGCCTTGCAGGGACGTCATTTTCAGTTCAGGGTGCTCCCGTTCGGCCTCTCCCTTTCGCCGTGGGTATTTACCAGGGTTGTGATGGCAGCCCTCTCGCCCCTGCAGTCGCAGGTCATAAAGATCCTGCCCTACCTGTGTTATCAGTTTTATCTTGACCTTTTAAGTATATACTTTATTGAATATTGTTTTGATTGTTTAAGCGCTTTGTGACCCTGGTCTGGAAAAGCGCTATATAAATAAAAATTACGTGCTTACTTACTTACTACCTAGACGATTGGCTCATCTGTGCTCCGTCCCGGTCTCGGGTGACCCTGGACACCACAAACCTTCTTTCCCATGTGTCTCGACTAGGTCTCAGGGTCAACTCTACAAAGAGTTGCCTAGTTCCCTCGCAGAGCACAATTTTCCTCGGGATGACACCCGATACAGTCTCAATGAAGGCCTGGCCTTCACCACAGCGGGTGGACGACATCCTCCGCCTCCTTCCCCTCTTTTGCAGGGGCATGTGGTTGCATTACGTGGAGTTTCTGCGACTCCTAGGCAAACTGACGGCTGCCGCCACCGTGGTCTCTTTGGGGGCTGTTGTCGCTACGTCCCCTTCAGAGGTGGCTGAACAACTTTCATTTGGATGCCAGGTGGCACCGGCACAGGAGACTCTAGGTGTCACACCGTTGCCTCCTTACTCTGGCTCCGTGGAGAGAGAGACGTTTTCTCCTCCAAGGCATGCAGATGGGTTCGGTTGCATTCCGTCGAGAGGCCATCACAACAGACGCCTCCCTCTCAGGGTGGGGTGCAGTGTGGCAAAACCGTACAGCCCAGGGGCTGTGGTCTGCTCGAGACTGCTCGGAACACATCAATGTTTGTCAAGTTCTGTGTGTGTTCGGACCACAACTATGCCTAAACTTGAAAAGGGCTTGACCACTTGTCGAAGGATGCAAAGGACAACTCAATTCTCTTTCTTTGGTTTTTTATTTTCTTCTGATGATTTCACTCGAAGATTCCAGTTCGGAATATAATTGTCAATAAAGAATAGGTTGAAAACCTTTAAAACAGAAACATGAATTAGTTTTAATACATTTCAATAAAGGTCAACTTTTTGTTAAATAAAATGTTCATATAACTTGCTTTTCCAACCAAGTTTACAAAATTATTTAAGTACGTGTTTTAAGTGCAAACCAAAAGACAAAATGCAAGCTTAAATTAGCTTAAACAAAAGTATCTTAATCAATTATTAGCAATCAGGAGCAAACATAATTCTCACTAAAAATAGTTTCTTTCCTACCAGTTGCATCTTCTTGGTGATCAGGAGCTGTGGTCATGTCCTGTTTTCAGGAGCAGGTGAGAGAGACTGACTTGGCTCAGTCCAAACATTTAGGCCATGCTGTTCTGGTGGGTGCGCAGGTGAATTCGGTCCTACTGGCAACACAGGCCAGGATGTTGGTCCCACCAGAGTCTTTTGCACATGTTCACCCTCTGCTGGTTTGGAGTGTAATTGAGTCTTGACTTGACAATGTTCTAGAGCTACGAGCTGTGTATATGGCCCTGCAGTACTTTCTTCCCTTCCTGAGAGGGCGACATGTGCTTGTGCGGTCAGACAATGTGTCGACTGTATTGCATATAAACCACCAGGGGGACACCAGGTCTGCACAGCTGTTGCAAGCATCCCGGGACATCCTGCTGTGGGCGGCTCCACGCCTGGCAAGCCTGAGAGCAATGTATTTGCCCGGGGACCGGAATCAGGTCGCAGACCTGCTCTCTCGGGGCAAGCCTCCGTCGGGGGAGTGGCGGCTTCATCCAGAGGTGGTGCTCAATGTAGTGATTTATAGGCCTTATAAAAAGGTTTATTTTCAGAACATCTAAGTTCTGGTAAATTTAACTTTAAAATTGCCTCTAGGTAAGATTTACCTGAAGAAAGGGGGCACCACCCTTGGTTATAGTTCAAGGGAAACTATTACATTTACGTGAATAATAATTAATTAATTGGCCTAATTAATTAACTATGAAACACTAGTTTTAATCAATCTCATTTAACTGAAGTTTACTACTTTTGTCGTGATAATCTGTTCTTTACTGAGTAAGAGGCTCTTAAATTGACCATTATTACACCAGAATAGAGAGGCGTACCACGACGTGACGTTTTATAGATTTATTTAAAAAGGAATGAATAATGAATGACAAAAATTAGTATGTTATTGTTAAATTGGAAATTATTATACACTTTACGTATACGCCATAAGTTAAATGAATGCTAAAAAGATAATAAAAATATAGAGTATAAATTACTAGCCTCATCTAAGAGCTTAAACGTTTGAATACACATTCACAACCAACATTTCACTTCATACTGATATACACTGTCTCAAGGCTAGCTTGAAACAGGTAGAGATAAATCAGCGACTTAATGAAGCATCTGTCTGTCTGCTCAGTTCACACCTGTGGACGTGAAACAAAAGAGCAAAATGGAACACACCCAAAAGAGGGGGGCTGGAAGACAAAGGAATCCGCCCACACAACAGGGAAGCAAGGAAGTTACTCTCCAGGTGACCCGAGACTGAAGAAACTTGAAAGAACCACTGCCCCGGAATAGACGACCCCCTGGACAGGAAACTTTCCCTTAAATACAGTGAAACCCCATAACACGAGACCGTCTTTCCCGGAGCTATTGACCTGTAGAGCTGCCGGCAAAGAGCGAGTCCTTTCGATCGTAAAGTTTGTATCTTTGTTTGACTTGAAGATGCGAATAAACGACCCGTACACTCTGCATTTTGACCTTTTCTCTCCATAAAGCAAAGTATTAAGACCCGGACGTGACGTCGTGTTGGAGCAACAGAAACAGACTAGTTTTAATCGTTTTAATTGGTGCGAGTGACCCGGATTTGTTTGGAGATTCTTGGACGAAAAGACGGCGACTGAGGCCAGTCAGACGAACGGGCCCAAAATATGGTAAGCAGAAAACCTTTTATTTAATTTCTGCATTTAGTTTCGTCTGGCTGAGTTAATCGATTTAGAAGCCGTATGAGTGGATGGGTTGTGCGTTGATTCCGCTTGTAAGGCAAGCAAACATATAACTTGTTGTTGTGGTTTTGGTTTTATTTTCCGTTACGACTCTTGGCACCTAAAGTAATCACAGATTGAACATAATTGGCCGGGGGTTCTATCGAGTGACAAATATGTCTCTATTAGCACGCTTTAAAGGCATTTAATTCACCCTTTTAGAGATGCTTAACCCCCTTGAGTACGAATGGTGTGTGAATGGGAAAAAATAGAGCTTTTTATAGGTTACGCTGCCTTATGAATACTTATGTTATGATAAAAAACAAAAAACAACTTTCTTGATTAATGCAACGTTAACGCTAATGTGTGTTTTTCAAGTTTTAAATAAAGAAATTTATAGCTTTCTTAAATTTCTATTGGCTAAAAAATATAGTTTTTTTCTTGTAAGTTTTATGCTGCGAGTTTATTTTTAAAAGAAAGAAAAAACGGCTTACTATATTTATAAAAGAAGTTTCACGGTCAACTGCCGTGGACTTCTATTGGTTGAAAAAAGCGTTTTTTGCTTGTGAATTTCATGTTGTTCAAGTTTTTTTTATACAAATTTTTGGTAATTATAAAATAAGTATTCAAGCGTGTTATAATATTTTTGGGGAAAAAAGCATTTCTTGCGCCGCAAGTTTTACGAATTCAAATACTCTTGTTGTTTCTTATGTTACGTTGGTTGCATAGTGAGAACCTATATTGTGATAAAAAAAATAACGACTTTCTTGACTAAATGCGACGTTAATGCTAATACGTGTTTTTCAAGTTTTGTGGAAAGAAATTCTTCAGTTTCTATTGGTTTAAAAAAGAGTTTTTTCTTGTAAGTTCCATCAGTTTTTTTTTAAATGGTAAAATTAACTTTATTTGATTGTCATGTCATAATAAAGTTTGCGATTATAATATAGGTATTCAAGCGTGACAGTTCTCTTATAGAGAGGGAGACGAACAATTGTGTAAACAACAGTGTAAAAACAAATAAAAGAAAAAGAAAATAAGGAAAAAATAAAATAAATAAAAATAAGAAATGGATTTATCTGAACTGCGGGTAAAATGGCAGTCTTGTGGAATAGGATCATGTGGTGCTGTATTGTTTCGCTCTGTAAGTTGGTATATGGAAAAAATTGCTCCGTTGGATCGGAAAAATGTTGTAAAAAACTGGTATAAATGGGCTAAAAAGCAAAGAAAGGTTGGAAATCTTCCTGATTGGGGCATGCGTATGCCTGAAGAAGATATTCTTGGTGAAAATGTGAAAAATATTAATCTAGAACTTGAAGTCATTAGGAGGAGAAAAACAAGCATGTTGTTTAGTGAAAAACTCAGACTGGCTTTGTTAGAAAAAACTAAAACTGATGGAGACCGATTTTTTGTGATTATGGAAATGGTAAAAATGATAAAGTTAAATACTGAAGTGATGGCACCAGTGAAAGCTGTTAAAAAGGAAGTTGTTGATGAAAATAATGTAACTGAAAAAACTGATTCACCACCACCTTACCTAGAAGGTGGAAACCAAAATGTAAACTCACAAATGTTGTCTGATAGATTGCAAAAAATGGTAATGAAAGAGAAAGTGAACACCCAGGCTCCAGTGTTCAATGTTACAGGAGGGCAGCTGATGATGGATCAAGATGGTAATGAAATAGATAAAACAAAAATGATACATTTAAAAGAGATAATCGATAATGTAGCAATAATAACACATAGGCAAGACATTCTCACAAGAGATCTGTTAGCCACACTTAACATGTTTGAAATAGCAATAAGACAAGAAAAAGTAGATAAAGATGTGAGCGCAGCCATGACAAGTACACTTGGAACTATAGAGCAGCTGTGTGAGGAGGTAGATGACAAATCAGAAAAATTGAAAAAGAAAAATGACAGTGAGGAAAGAAGCAGCAGTAAGAATGAGGAACAAGACAATCATTGTAATTATAGACTTGACCCAGGCACGCCACTGACACCCTCTAAACATAAAGTTAAAACTAGAAAAGGTGAGAAAGGGAGACTAGATGGATTGGGAACAGGACCTCATGGACAGTTTCCTCTAGTGATGAAGAGTAGAAGAAAGAGGGATTATACTGATTACGTCTCAGCAACTATGATGGATGTACAATGTCTGAAAGAAAAACTTCCTCCTTTGGAAAGGGGAGCAGGTCCGTGGATTAATGTTTTTTGCAACAATATGACAGGAATTGTATTGGCTATTGGAGATTGGAGACAAATTGTTATGGCATGTGTGGGTTTTGATAATTTGTTAAAAATAGAGGAAAAAGCAGGAACTTGTAGGGAGCCATATCAGGCACTTTTTTCTCCTCATGCAAAACGAATATTTAAGGCCATGAGAAAGGTGTTCCCTACAAAGGTGGATGTGAATGAACTGATGTCATGCATGCACAAAGATTTGGAAGCTGAACAGCGGCAGCAAATGGCTGCAGCCCAACAGTATTTCACACCAGGCAACGACTGCTGCTTTTCATGTGGACAACCAGGTCACTGGAGAAATGAATGTCCTTTCTACCCACAGATCCCAGCACATTACAAATCTCTTAAAATAAAAAGGGGATGTAGATTTTTCAGTAGTCATGCAAGACAACAGTTCCGCAAGCCGAGTAGAAGGGGCCGGCATCTACTGCCCCTACCTGATATGAGTCCTCAGCCCTCATCAAACTAGTGATAGCACAAAGAAAAGCTAAAAACAACAGATAAATAATCATCAAGACGAAGGAATTCAATTTCATGGCTATTACTAACTGAATGTGTTAAGTTGTATAATTACAGGACAGGAGATGTTTTAAATCAGCTGCACAGAGGCTGGAGCGAGTTGTGTTGTGAGGACAGTTAAAACAAAGGACACGGACCCCTGCCGACATTCCACAGGTTGTAAACAATTCAACATGAGCCGTGGTGCAACAGAGGAGATGATGTCAGGCTCATGGAGAAAGTGACTTCTGTGTCCAGTTGTAGGTTGTAGGTAAGGAGAATAATTTTGAGTAGTAATGAAGGTGTGAATCAGGTTGTAGAAGTGGAGGTGTGAATCAGTGGCTGAAATGGTCAGTTAAGAAAGGTCTCTAATGTAATTAATGATAAAAACAATTGGTCAAAAGGAAAGATGTTTTTTTGGGCAAGACGGTGATGCACAGAGGATTCTAGTTGGCTTTGAAAAAACATTGCATTACAAAGCCCATGAGATATGTTTTTATCAGGAATTTGTTAATTACAGAAGTTGAATTTATCAATGAAAGTGAAAATGGTTACTTTTGCATCCTTACTGTACAATGCTTTACAATCTCATTTAGAAGACATGGTTCTGACAGGGAAGTCTTCGCAACATAAATAAATAGTGGTGACATTCATTTGAATTTTTTTTAAAAGGTTTCATATAAAATAGATGTAGGTTTTAATTCAATGGTAAAGGAATGATTTCCAAAGTTCAGCACAGGTGAGGTCAGACAACATAACACCCCAGTTTCAATTTTGCAGAAAGAAAAGTTATATGTTTTTCTTGTATTTAACGAATATGTCAAGTTCTCCTTTTACAGTTGAAGGAGACAAAGGAAGCCTTAAAAATGACCTAACAAAGGTCATGGAGGATCCAGGTTTAAATTAGCATTCAGGTGGAGATACCTGGAATGTGACACAGCAGGGGGTGGCACCAACACCAGTGCAGAACAGTCACACCACCATTTGAAGAAAACCTGGTAAAATAACATCTTAAGACTCTCACAGGTTCCACAAGAAGGACTACAGCAGAGACGGCGTAGTTAAACAGGGGGAGTTGGATCAAGGTGATCTTTGAGATGATCAGACAACAGTAACCCAAAGGACAGGTAACATAAAAAGATGTTATGTGTCCTCTAGGGGAGGTTGATGTATGAATGGAATGAATGGAATGAATGAACAGTGAACATTATTGATGACAGTGATGTTCCTAATTTGGGGATTCCTGGTTTTATGTCCTAAATGGGGGAGGCCCCGGGTAAATCAAAGCGAAAAAGAAAAGAAAAATGAAAAAATAAGCAAACAAAAACTAAGAATGAACCTAAAAACTTAAACTACACTAACAATAAAAATTAGCTCATTTAGATTAAAACTAAAACTGATCTAGATTTAAAATAAACTAAAGAAGAAATAAAATATATATTAAAAGTAGAAATAAAAAAAAAATATATAAAAAATGTTAATAAGAACCAACATGGAAATAATAAAAATACAAAATAAACACGAACAACAAAACAAATGGGGTAAAAGAACATGCATTGTGGTCGCTCATACTGCCAGATAACAGGCAGAGGTCAGCGGACGTGTATATTACTCTCTCCAACCAGGGTCAAAATCAGTGGACGCAGGATTTTCTGACCTGGATGAGTAAACGCACTCAGAAGCATCAACCACATTCCCCATCAGAAGAAACAAGCCGATAAGTACATGGGGAAATTACCCAATTCTATTACATTAATAAAAACCTTTTTTTTGGTCAGAGCTACTCCTGAATGAAGTAAGTAAGTAAGTAAGTAATATTTATTTATATAGCGCTTTTCGAGACCAGGGTCACAAAGCGCTTTAACAATCAAAACAATACTCAAAACAGTACATACTTCAAAGATCAAGACAACACCGAGAACAACACAGGAGTTCGAGAAATTCAAGGAAAAGCCTGAACAAATAGAAACGTCTTAAGATGTTTCTTAAAGGAGTCAGTAGACTCCATCAAGCGCAAAGAGAGAGAAGATTGTTCCAAAGCTTAGGAGCAACAGCCTGAAAAGATTTCTCTCCTCTGGTCCTGAGCCGTGTGCGTGGAACCATAAGTAGATTCTGATCCACAGACCTCAGAGACCGAGCTGGGGTGTAAGGCTGGATCAGATCAGTGATGTAAGGAGGAGCCTGACCATGAATAGCTCTGAAAGTAAGAACCAGAATTTTAAAGTTGATCCTGAAAGAAACTGGAAGCCAGTGAAGAGTTTTAAGGATCGGAGAAATGTGAGTTCTCCTACTTGAGCGGGTCAGAATTCTCGCTGCAGAGTTCTGAATCAACTGCAGACGAGACAGCTCCTTCTTGTTAAGACATGAAAACAAACTGTTACAATAGTCCAGACGAGAAGAAACAAACGCATGGATTATAAGATCCAGATCATGTTGTGAAAACATTTTCCTAAATTTAGAGATTTTTCTCAGTTGAAGGAAACAGTTTCTGGTCAGTTTTCTGCAGTGTCGAACAAGAGACATGTCTTTATCAAATACAACACCCAGGTTTCTCAGGCTCAGTTTGACAGACTGACCTTAGTCACCCAAGTACTGACTCAACCCTGGAATCTTATCATCAGGAGCAATCACCAGAGTTTCAGTTTTGTCCACATTAAGCTGTAAAGTGTTTTCACTCAGCCATTGTTTGATTTCTAGCAAACAATTGACTAAGCTGTTCAGCCTTTGGGGCTCAGTTGGGTCAAAAGAGCAGTAGAGCTGGATGTCATCAGCAAAAATGTGATAAGAAACATCTGGAAATCTCTGAATGATTTTACCAAGGGGAATCAAGTACAGCAAAAACAATAAAGGACCCAGAACAGAACCTTGAGGGACTCCACACAACAGATCTGCCGATTCAGACCTCATTTGATTGGCAGATACACTAAAACTGCGCCCAGAAAGGTAAGATGAGAACCATTCTAACACAGACCCAGACAGTCCCACTTCATCCCTTAGTCTTCTCAGCAGGATCTGGTGATCAACTGTGTCAAAGGCTGACGACAGATCCAAGAGAACCAGAACAGTGAATTTACCAGAGTCAGCCGACATCATGATGTCACTGGACACTTTCAATAAAGCTGTCTCCGTAGAGTGATGTTTACGGAAGCCAGACTGAAACTTCTCATGGATGAAACTCTGATCCAGGAACAAAGACAGCTGCTCAGACACCACCTTCTCCAAGATCTTGGACAAGAAAGGGAGCTTAGAAATAGGCCTGAAATTACTGAGGTCAGTTGGGTCTAAGCCTGGTTTTTTGAGCAGAGGCTCCACAATGGCATGTTTAAATGCATTGGGAAAAACCCCTGTGGAAAGGGAGAGGTTCACCATATTGGTAACCCAGGGGCCAATTACATCAAATACTTTGATAAAAAGCCTACAAGGAAGGACGTCATCTGAGCAAGAGGAGGGTTTCATCTTGTTCACTAGTGCTGAAATATCACCCAAAGATACAGCAGTGAAGGATGACCAAGAGGAGGAGATGGGCTCAGAGACAGTAGGGGTTCCCAACAAAGGGGGAGAGATTTTCTCTTTGATCAATTTAATTTTGTCAATGAAAAATCTCAACAATGCATTGCTGTCAGCTTCACAGAAGACCGGCGTGATTTGAGGAGCAGGAGACACGAGAGAATTAATCGTGTCAAACAAAACTTTGGGGTTTTTCCTATTTGCTGCTACCAGTTTTCTGATGTAATCAGATCTATCAGTTTCTACCATCTCATTGTAAGAAGTCAACAGATCCCTGAGGTGAAGTCTGTGCACCTCAAGTTTAGTAGACTTCCAGAGACGCTCAGTCTTTCGACAAAGTCTCTTCAGACTCAGGAGATCTTCATTTGTCCAAGGGCACCGTTTTTTCTGAATTTTCAAGTTCGATTTAACAGGTACCACTTGATCCAGTATTTCAACACAATGATCAGTGTAACAGTGAATCAAACTGTCCACATCTGGACAGTCATCAAAGGAAAGACGGTCAAACATAGCAGAAAAACTGTCTGCAGTATCGGCTGAGATGACACGCCTCTGAGACCTAACTTTCAAAGGCTTAGGTTCAGGGATGAAGTCCAGGTTGAACAAGACAAGAGAATGATCACTCAGATGGACATCATGTACAGATACATTAGAAATGTTCAGGCCAAGAGTAAAAACTAAGTCTAAAATGTGGCCTTTTTGATGAGTGGGTTCAGAAACATGTTGCTCAAAATTAAAGGCTTCAGTTAAAGTTAAAAGTTCTTTAGCAGAACAAGATGTGACGTCATCAACATGAAGATTAAAGTCTCCAAGAATAAGAACAGATTCCATTTGAATAATGGAAGATAAGAAGTCACTAAAGTCTTTCAAGAACACCGTCGCAGGACCAGGCGGACGGTAGATTGACACACAATAGAAAGGTCTTGTAGAACCAACCAAGATCATCTGAGACTCAAAAGAAGTGAATTCCTGTGTCTGAATCACTTTGCAAGAACAACTCTCCCTAAAAACAGTAGCAAGACCTCCTCCACGACCAGAGAGGCGAGGCTTCCCCAGGACAGCGCTCCCTACTGGACAGAGTTCGTTCAGATGAATAAACTCTTCCTCTCTCTGCCAAGTCTCAGAAAGACATAATAAATCCAAATTAACTCTTGTGAAAAGATCATTAAGAATAAAGGATTTATTAGTAATGGAGCGAACATTAAGAAGTCCCACATTCAGCACCGATGACGTCACTGACGACGCCGCGTCACTGACAGGCGCGCAGAGCGGGATCTTTTGAAGCGAACAGCGGTCACGTGGGTACCAGCTGTCACTGAAGTTCAACTCGGTTGTAAAAGTCGAATTAAAGAGAGGAAATGAAAAAATCTTACCACCTTTCGTTGAGGTCTGGACAGACGGCAGCGCTGATGTATCGTCACACACAGTGAGAGGAATGTCGATCAAACATCGATGACGTTCGATGACGTCAGAGTTGTTCCGAGCGATCGCAACTGCACGTCTCATCCTGACCTGAACTCCAGCCCGACTCGATCCCTTGTGGAAATCGCCCGGTACTCGAGAGATCAAACGATATTCCACAGAGTCCGAGTCGATGAGAAGCGGAGCCGGAAACACGTTCACCGGACGTTGGTAACTGTCGCGAGTGAAGTCCTCCATCGACTCTCTGATGTTGAGAAGAGCATCACGATCATAGATCCGAGATGCTTGAGACATATCTTAAGTGATATGAGCATAAAATCCGGACAAGTAGTCGTTAAAACGACTGTTTTTGGCAATTATTGCAGGAGCTTACGTTTCAAGCAGCCGATCAAAGGCTCACCGGAAGAAGTGAATGAATGAAGGTTGTTTGTGTGTAGGTTCAAGAAGATGGACTCGGAGAAGATCGAAGAAGACGGATTTCTGGGATCAGTTTTTCCTCTGCACGCCTGGAATCGGAACATGGACGAAGAGGACTAGATGACGAAGAAGAACAGTCACACCGACTATGGAAGATGAAGAACGAACAGACCAACTGCAGAGGATGATGATAGCGATAATGCTGATGGACTGGACTGCTGAGAAACATGAAAGAATGATGAAAGACCACTTCTGAATAAGGCCAAACCTTGTGTCACCGTTTTAAAATGTTTTAACATAACAGACAGATGATTATATTTTCGGTTATACATATAGCGTGTGCAGGTACATGATAATAATATGTTATTGGGAAAATGATAATATTAGATAATATAATAATAAAGTAATGATAAAATATTGCTGCGGAACAACCATTTACTTAGAAAATTGGACCTTTTTGTTTATGACGTGACCTGTAAAGGCCACGTCAACAGGGGGAGTTGTTAGATTGGAAATTATTATACACTATACGTATACGCCATAAGTTAAATGAATGCTAAAAAGATGATCAAAATATAGAGTATAAAATACTAGCCTCATCTAAGAGCTTAAACGTTTAAATACACATTCACAACCAACATTTCACTTTCATACTGATATACACTGTCTCAAGGATAGCTTGAAACAGACTAGAGATTATTCAGCGATTTAATGAAGGACTGTCTGTCTGCTCTGTTCACACCTGTGGACGTGAAACAAAAGAGCAACACGGAACACACCCAAAAGAGGGGGGCTGGAAGACAAAGGAACTTGAACACACAACAGGCAAGGAAGGAAGTTACTCTCCAGGTGACTCGAAACAGGAGTTAACATAAAAGAACCACTGCCCCGGAATAGGCGACCCCCTGGACAGGAAACTTTCCCTTAAATGTAGAGACGACCCATAACCCAAGACCGTCTTTCCCGGAGCTATTGACCTGTAGAGCTGCCGGCAAAGATCGAGTCCTTTCGATCGTAAAAGTTTGTATGTTTGTTTGTTTTGAAGCGGTGAATAAACGACCGTACACTCTGAATTGATCCTTTTTTCTCCATAAAGCAAAGTATTAAGACCCGGAGGTGACGTCGTGTTGGAGCGACGGAAACAGACTCCGGTTTTATCCGCTTTAGTAATCAAACAATTTTCAACTGTAATCAAACAATTTTCAACTATAATCAAACAATTTAAACTATAATCAAACAATTTTCAACTGTAATCAACTATTTTCAACTTTAATCAAACAATTTTCAACTATAATCAAACAATTTTCAACTATAATCACAACAATTTTCAACTGTAATCAAACAATTTTCAACTATAATCAAACAATTATCAACTATAATCAAACAATTTTCAACTATAATCAAACAATTTTCAACTATAATCAAACAATTTTCAACTATAATCAAACAATTTTCAACTGTAATCAAACAATTTTCAACTATAATCAAACAATTTTCAACTGTAATCAAACAATTTTCAACTATAAACAAACAATTTTCAACTATAATCAAACAATTTTCAACTATAATCAAACAATTATCAACTATAATCAAAACTATTTTCAACTATAATCAAACAATTATCAACTATAATCAAAACTATTTTCAACTGTAATCAAACAATTTTCAACTATAATCAAACAATTATCAACTATAATCAAAACTATTTTCAACTATAAACAAACAATTTTCGACTGTAATCAACTATTTTCAACTATAATCAAACAATTATCAACTATAATCAAACAATTTTCAACTATAATCAAACAATTATCAACTATAATCAAACAATTTTCAACTATAATCAAACAATTTTCAACTATAATCAAACAATTATCAACTATAATCAAACAATTTTCAACTATAATCAAAACTATTTTCAACTATAAACAAACAATTTTCAACTGTAATCAACTATTTTCAACTATAATCAAACAATTTTCAACTATAATCAAACAATTATCAACTATAATCAAACAATTTTCAACTATAATCAAACAATTATCAACTATAATCAAACAATTTTCAACTATAATCAAACAATTTTCAACTATAATCAAACAATTTTCAACTGTAATCAAACAATTTTCAACTATAATCAAACAATTTTCAACTATAATCAAACAATTTTCAACTGTAATCGAACAATTTTCAACTATAAACAAACAATTTTCAACTATAATCAAACAATTTTCAACTGTAAACAAACAATTTTCAACTATAATCAAACAATTATCAACTATAATCAAAACTATTTTCAACTATAATCAAACAATTATCAACTATAATCAAAACAATTTTCAACTATAAACAAACAATTTTCAACTATAATCAAACAATTTTCAACTATAATCAAACAATTATCAACTATAATCAAAACTATTTTCAACTATAAACAAACAATTTTCAACTATAATCAAACAATTTTCAACTGTAAACAAACAATTTTCAACTATAATCAAACAATTATCAACTATAATCAAAACTATTTTCAACTATAATCAAACAATTATCAACTATAATCAAACAATTTTCAACTATAATCAAACAATTATCAACTATAATCAAACAATTTTCAACTATAATCAAACAATTATCAACTATAATCAAACAATTTTCAACTATTATCAAACAATTTTCAACTGTAATCAAACAATTTTCAACTATAATCAAACAATTTTCAACTATAATCAAACAATTTTCAACTATAATCAAACAATTATCAACTTTAATCAAACAATTTTCAACTATAATCAAACAATTTTCAACTATAATCAAACAATTATCAACTTTAATCAAACAATTTTCAACTATAATCAAACAATTATCAACTATAATCAAACAATATTCAACTATAATCAAACAATTATCAACTATAATCAAACAATTTTCAACTATAATCAAACAATTTTCAACTATAATCAAACAATTATCAACTATAATCAAACAATTATCAACTATAATCAAACAATTTTCAACTATAATCAAACAATTTTCAACTGTAATCAACTATTTTCAACTATAATCAAACAATTATCAACTATAATCAAACAATTTTCAACTATAATCAAACAATTTTCAACTATAATCAAACAATTTTCAACTATAATCAAACAATTATCAACTATAATCAAACAATTATCAACTATAATCAAACAATTTTCAACTGTAATCAAACAATTTTCAACTATAATCAAACAATTTTCAACTATAATCAAACTATTTTCAACTATAATCAAACAATTATCAACTATAATCAAACAATTTTCAACTATAATCAAACAATTTTCAACTATAATCAAACAATTTTCAACTATAATCTAACAATTTTCAACTATAATCAAACAATTTTCAACTATAATCTAACAATTTTCAACTATAATCTAACAATTTTCAACTATAATCAAACAATTTTCAACTATAATCAAACAATTTTCAACTATTATCAAACAATTTTCAACTATAATCAAACAATTATCAACTATAATCAAACAATTTTCAACTATAATCAAACAATTTTCAACTATAATCAAACAATTATCAACTATAATCAAACAATTTTCAACTATAATCAAACAATTATCAACTATAATCAAACAATTTTCAACTATAATCAAACAATTTTCAACTATAATCAAACAATTTTCAACTTTAATCAAAACAATTTTCAACTTTAATCAAAACAATTTTCAACTATAATCAAACAATTTTCAACTATAATCAAACAATTTTCAACTAGAATCAAACAATTTTCAACTATAATGTTCAACTTTAATCAAACAATATTGAGAATAAAGTCACATTTGAGATCAAAGGCATCACGAGAGAAGAAAGTCTCTCGAGGTAATAAGACGACCTTTGATATGAGAACATTTGAAGAGAGTTCTTTCACTGGTCAGTCTGAGGTTCTAATGGCTCAACAATCGTTCACGTCTTCACCCAACAGTCCGTGGTCGTCCCAGATCAGCAGTTTGTCCAGCAAGAAGAAGAAGGCGAAGAAGAAGAACGAACAGCTGGGTCTGGGACGACGAGGCTCACTGTCTGAAGTTCACCGGGTGAGTTGATGGACACCAGATCATCTCAGAGGTTCCTTGAACTGATGGTCCACAGGTCGGACCTGTCGGAGCAGGAGGTGGTCCGACGACACAGAGTGGTAGGTGTCCATGTGGCAACACAGCTCAGAGGTTCTGAAGTGTGGTCTGTGTCAGGGATTTTCTGGACGCAGCCAGCAAAAAACAGTTTTCTCTATGAGTCAGTGAGCGTGGCATAACTCATTTCTCTAGAAACTCAACTCTAATTGGCCACATTCCTTCATGCTCAGTGTGAGCAGCAGCAAGCATGACTACATGTATATTGTGATACGACTATAAAAGCAACATCAATTCTTTAACATTTCCCTCTTGTTTATCATAAGAAACATTCATGTTTTAGCCAAACATTGTTCATCAAAATAACATGACTTGATGCGATTTTCTCGCCCTCTGGTTCCGCGAGTAAAGCACATAACTCGGCTCCTAAATATTCTGGTGGACCCGACAGTTTACTCTGAAAAGGCCATTTTACACAGAAGAGCAGAATGACCAGATGACTTTTCAGAATATTAAATGTCTTTTTCTTGTTCAATAAAATCTGTTCTGGTAAAGAGACGCCACAGAAGGAAGTCACATGAACTATATATATATATATATAATAATAATAATAATAATACATTTATTTTATATGGCGCCTTTCAGGGCACTCAAGGTCGCCTAACAATCAGAAAACAATGCAAAAACACAATGAAAAACAAGTTAAAAAGCACAGAGCTTGCAGCAGATTTTCAGTCCATTGGTGAGTATGTCTGCCTAAATAAATGAGTTTTAAGGTGGGATTTGAAGGTGAGAAGTGAGTCCATATTTCTGATGTCCGGGGGAAGGCTGTTCCAGAGGCGTGGGGCGGAGCGGCTGAAAGCTCGAGCCCCCATGGTATATTGTTATGAAACAATTTCCGGGGGGTCGCTGATCACACACACACTCTCTTTTGTATCTTTCAATAAACCGTCCCGGAACACGAATCGCTGCCTTCACGTAAAAGATGAAATGGATGGAGGAAGAACTTAGAAGAGACAGAATTGTCTTTTCGAATCAACGTTTTGCAAAAGGGGAGAACTCCAGTACTACAGTTTCCGCAAACTGCACTTGCTACTGCCCAGCCGGATCCGAGGAAAGTTCTGACAAGCCCCACAGTGCGGCTTCGTTTTATTGAAAGAAAACAATGTGTGATTACATATTCAAACAAGCCAATAAAATTCAAGACAGTTAATTATAGAGGTGTGGTTCTTCGTCTGACGGCTCACGTTGTCCAGGATGTTGGTTACATGTGTCAATCGCGGTACAAACGTCAGTTAGCTGATAAAACAGGACCCTGGGACGATGTGTTCCAGTGTGTCAGCAAGATGTGTTTTGTCTGTCTCGCTATCTGCCCCCCAGTGAATTCCCTCTCAGAATCAGAACATCAAGTTACATAGCAGGTCACAATGACAGGTCACCATTAATCAAATGTCATACACACCTAATGATTCAATAATGGTTCCCACATTTTGATTATTATATATCCACACGCATGTGAGTATATGTGTATTTGTGAGTGTGTGTTTCCACACAATATAAAAGTGCTTTGATGTGTATATAGTGTTTGAACATACATATCAATACTGTGCTTTCCTAACATGTAATGTTTGATATCATTGTGATCCTTAGAAAGAGCTGGGAAGGTATGATAAGTTAATATTTTATGTGAGCCTTAGATCGTTCTATAACGTCAAATAAAAGAAGTTTCAAAGTCAATTCGAAGGAGGAGAGAAATCCAAAGGACAGAGGGGTGGACCATCTCCAGCCAATGTGGGGTTGAGGAATCAGATGTCATCCACCAATCAGGAGCACGAGAGGAGTAATATTTTTCCTTCCATGATATCAAAGCATCATCATTCCATTAAATTGTTCTTAACTGTTCTCTTTTCTCTTTGTATCTTTCAATAAATCTTATGAAAAAGTACATCAGTTGCCTTTACAATTTTTGTATAATCAATTTAAGAGCCTCTTACTCAGTAAAGAACAGATAATCATGACAACAAGTAGTATCTTCAGTAAATGAGATTTATTAAAACAAGTGTTTCATAATTAATTAATAAGGCCAATTAATGAATTAGTATCCAAGAACATTTAATAGTTTCCCTTGTACTATAAAATCATAGGGTGGTGCTCCAACTTCAGCTAAATTTTACCTAGAGGCAATTTTAAAGTTAAATCGACCAGAACTTGGATGTTCGGAAATAAAGCTTTTTATAAAGAACATATATAACATTACTACATAATTGGTGCTGATAAATTGCTAAATTTTGGTTATAACCTAAAATATTTGTGTATTGGCTCTGACCAAAACTTTTAAACAGAGATTCCTAAAGTGAATATTCCCCAAAGCTCCTATCTTTGTCTCTCTCTCTCTGCACCTCTGACCCCCCAATGACCTAGGGATCCATTCTGCATGTGTGTGTGTATGATCAACCCACAACCCACAGCCCCTCCTTTCTCTATTTCACCTTATCTGAGTCAAGCTAAAGCCCCCTTCTTTCTCTTGTGTGAGCCCAGCTGACAGCTGCGTAATTATCAAAAGTGTTAAAACTTAAACTGTGGTACCTAAACTTTAATTAAAGACTAACCGTCTTCCAATACATGTTTGTTAGTTTCAGTGTTCACACCACTGCAAACTTTATTTTTTAGGCCTAAACAAATGGAAAATCACGACTGTGGTACGAGCTTCTACCCAACGAGGATTTAAACATTCAAAACTCCAACCTTAAATTTTGGCTTAGCTACCCAATTATTTTTAAAGGATCGCCTCCAACCACGATTTGGAGTTATTGTATAATAGCCTGGTGTACGGATAATCTGCCCACAGGAACAATAGTGATCAAGTGACGTTACTTGCGTTGGATGTGGTATACGTTTATTTTACCTATTTTAATTGTTGTGTGTAGAGCAGGAACAGAAATTTCATAAGACTCTCACAGTGTGGCTAACAGTTGTCCATAACTGTTGTCACAGTTGTCCCTCTGTGACATAATTCTGTGCCACGGAAGACGGAAGCGGAAACCGTTTCACTGCTTTTGTTACTAATTTCTTAGCCTTGGCGAAAGTTATTGGTTTGCTTTTCTGACCTTGAAGAACAGCAAAGATGAAGCATCTGAACTGTTTACATCCATATTTCTAAACACATCCGGGTGAAGGTGATGAGACAAGTGTGTCTGAGGAGGATTGTGAGGACGAAGGTTCCTCGTTCTACCAGGACCAGACAAAAGAAGCTCCTCAAGTCAAGTTAGCAGAGCTTGTTTTCTAGAGAACAAAGTTCTTCATGTGGACGATTCAGAGTTTTTATTTTAGTATCAGTGAAGTACTTTGAATCTCTGTTACTACTTTATTATGGTAACTGTTGTTGAAATATGCTGAATACTAGTTCTACTACTGCTTTTATTACTTATATTTTGTGGGGATTTTGTGTTCCGGTGAACCGACCCCTCCCCAGCCTCGTAAGTGGTGGTGGAAAATGAAGGACAGACACATGGATGAGTTTAAGAAAAATGCTCATTTAGTGAATTATGCACATAAGTCAGAGACAAACTTACGTGAACACGGCGCTAGCAAGCAGAGAGATTTATCGCAGACGTCTTCGGATGCCAGAACGCAAAGATCTCACAAAATGGTGGATCTTTATAGTAGAATATTCAGGTTAACGCCTCTAGTCAATTGTGAATGTAGGATTGGTCAGTAACTGTAAACACTTGATTCTAAGATGGCCGCCGCACGTGGTCATTGTGGAAATTTACCAAAGGTTGTTGTCTTCTAGAGAGAGTCTGTTCCCAGCGACTTGCTGGCCTGTTGTGTCTTTCAGTGTGAGTTCTCAAACAGGTTCACACAGACTTGCTGGGAATCTGGTATTGTTTAATCTTTCTGTGTGTGTGACCTGACCGTGGATGTGAACCTGAGTAGTTTGAGTTTAGTTTAAGTGAATGCAATGCAAGACAATGATAATTTAATATGAATTAAATATAAAAGATTATCAGTTAATGAAGTGACTATTTGAAATGTGTGTTAAATCTAGATGATTGATTACAGTAAAGTTGTCATTTCCTTACAATGTATACTACTTATACATATACTACTGATTTTAATACTTGTATTTTAACTACTCATTCTACTATTGGTTTTACTACTTATACATACTAAGTATAATTTATACTACTTCTACTAATAATAACACTACTGCTGTTACTACTTACTTATACTATTTATACTTTTAAAACTAATTCAACTACTGAATTTACTAGTTATAATCATACTTCTTCTACTTTTACTACTAATTATACTTGTACTTTTACTAATAATTATACTTGTACTTTTACTAGTAATTCTACTTGTAGTTTTACTATAATTCTACTTCTACTTTTACTACCTATTATATTACCGTTTTGACTACTACTAATTCCACTTTTTCTTTTACTAATAATTCTACTATTGCTTCTACTACTTCTACTCCAACTAATTCTACTTGTTATTTTACTAATAATTATACTATTGATTCTACTACTTCTACTACTACTAATTATACTTGTACTTTAACTACTAATTATACTATTGCTTCTACTACTTCTACTACTAGAATAGAATAGAATACGTTTATTCATCCCCAGAGGGGAAACACACTTTTACAACAGCACAATGAAAATAAAGTGCAAGGAAAAAAATAATTAATAAAAAAGATAATAAAATAAAACGATCTTAAAAATATACAAATTATTTACAATATTAGAAAATTAACACTATTAACAGAATAAAATAAAATAAAAACAGAAACTGAAAACACACGAGAAGAAAAACACACTACGGATTAACATCAGGATATTTAAAGTAAAGAGTTAAATATCCTGACAGCAGTTGGGATGAAGGACCTTCTATAACGCTCCGTCCTACACTGGGGGTGCATGAGCCACTGAAGGAGCTGCTCCTCCACGGTCAGGTGCAGTGGGTGGAGAGTGTTGTCCATGATGGAGGATAGTCTGGAAAGTGTCCTCCTCTCTCCCACCTCCTCCACCGAGTCTAGCGAGCGGCCCAGGACAGAGCCGGCCCTCGTGACCAGCCTGTTCAATCTCTTCCTGTCCCGGTCCGTGCTGCTGCTCCCCAGCAGACCACAGCGTAGTGGATAGCAGAGGCTACCACAGAGTCATAGAAAGTCCTTTATAGTGGTCTGCACACTCCGAAGGAACTCAGTCTCCCCAGGAGGTGGAGGCGACTTCTGCCCTTCTTATACACGGCGTTGATATGTGTGGACCAGTTCAGTTTATTGTTGAGGTGAACACCCAGGTATTTGAAGCTGTCCACCAGCTCAATGTCCGAGCCCTGGATGCTCACCGGTTGATGTGGTGGAGACTTTTTCCTGAAGTCAATCACCATCTCCCTTGTCTTACCGGTGTTTAAGCAAAGGTAGTTGCTCTCACACCAGTCAACAAAGTCCTTGATGACTGACCTGTACTCCAGCTCGCCCCCCCTAGACACGCAGCCCACAATGGCCGAGTCGTCAGAAAACTTCTGGAGGTGACAGCTGCTGGAGTCATAGGTAAAGTCCGCCGTGTAGAGGGAAAAAAGGAAAGGTGACAGCACTGTCCCTTGAGCACTTGCTTTTTTGCTACTAATTCTACTTGTACTTTTACTAATAATTCTACTTGTACTTTTACTACTAATTCTACTACTAATTCTACTTGTTCTATTACTACTAATCATACTACTGCTTCTACTACTGCTAATTCTACTTATACTGTTACTTTGTGACGCTTTTACCATCATCTCTGGAGATTATAATCATGCTAACCTGGACTCTACACTGCCTACTTTTCACCAGTCGGTGGATTCACCCACCAGGAATGACAGGACAATGTACCTACTTTATTCCAACTTGAAGGAGGCGTATAGAACCAAACCTCTTCCTCCACTTGGAAGGTCCGATCATAACGTGGTCCACCTCGACACAATACACTCCTCTGGTGCAGAGACTGTAACCCAAGACAATCAGAAAGTGGACACCAGCTGTAGAGGACATCTAGGGTCAGACACAGTGTATAACAGATTATATATTTGAATTTCTGCTCAGACGTTGTCGCCCCTGCTGAGACTGTCCGCTGTTTCCCCAATAATAAACCGTGGGTAACAAAGGAGGTCAAGGATGTCCTTAACAGAGAGAAGGCAGCTTTCAGGAGCAGGGACAGAGACGCCATGAGGTCAGCAAAGCAGGAGGTGAAGCGATGCTGGGGAAAGTACCAACCCTGTAGAAGACTTCCTGTATAGTTCCAGTCCTGAAAAAGATCCGGCCGAGCGAGCTGAATGATTACAGACCGGTGGCACTGACTTCACAGCTGATGAAGACACTGGAGTGGCTGGTCTTCAAACATCTCAGGCCACATGTCCAGCACGTACAAGCCCCCCTGCAATTGTCCTACCGGCCAGTTGGTGTAGAAGAGGCCATCCTTCACCTCCTGCATCGGACGTACTCCCACATGGATAAAGGAAGTGACTCAGTAAGGATCCTGTTCCTGGACTTTTCTAGTGCCTTTATCACCACCCAGCCCACTCTGCTGCAGGACAAACTGACAAAGATGCATGTGGACCCTGGTCTGGTCACCTGGATCTCAGACTATCTCACTGATGGACTGCAGTATGTCAGGCTGGAAGACTCACTGTGGTGACCAGTACATGAGCACCTCAGGGGATAGTACTGGCCCCTCTCCTCTTTACCATCTACACTTCAGACATTTGCTACAACTCCGAGCTGAGTCTCGTCCAGAGGTTGCTGACGACACTGCCATTGTTGGATGCATCAGGGACAACAGCGAAGACGAGTACAGAAGTCTGATACATGACTTTGTGGACTGGAGTGAGAGGAACCACTTGCAGCTTAACACCTCAAAGACCAAGGAGCTGGACTTTGGGAGGTCCAGTACAAAGCCATGTCCAGTGTCCATATAAGGCGTCAAGTTGTACCTCGGTGTGTTGCTGGACAGTAAACTGACACAGACCATGTGTATAAGAAAGTTCAGAGTATACTGTACTTTCTGAGGAGAAACAGAATCTGTGCTGAGCCTGGACGAGGACACGGTTCTGCTGACCAGTGAGGTTTGTGGACACGATGGTGAGAAGGAGGAGCTTCAGGATTGAGTCTTGTCATTCAGGTCAACTTCGCCTTCCTGGTGTGGAGGAGCTTCCCCGAGAGGATCGTGGGTTACCCGCCCAGGAGCCACTTCTGGGACCCCCTGAAACACGCCTGGGGCTACACGTCCAAGTGGACCAACGACTACTCCATCGTGCTGACTGGAGCTGCTTTCTACCACAGGTGACCACCTGAAGAACTTCTTCCATCTGAGGCCGACGTGGAGCTGTTGTTCGTCCAGACAAGTCTCAATAGTCTCCGTTACAGACGCTCGGCATGTGCTGCTGTCAGCTGGACCTCCATCAGAGCCACAGAGTTCAAAACAGGCTGAAAGTAAAGTCGCTCCAGCTCAACGTGTGGTTCTCTCTTCACCATGTCGAGGGTGAACATCTCCTGAATCCAGGGTTCCATCATCTGAGCTCTAGTCCATCATCACGTCATACTGCGACATGAATGAAGCTCATCACGGCAGGAATAAGATCCACGACTGACACATCAAGCGTTTTATAAACTGTTCAAACACTTAAACGTCATCATTAAGAGAAGAATCTCAAGAATAAACCATGATTTCACAGATAATTCAACAGAAGAACATGAGCCTCTACAAGTCTGTCCAATAAAATAAAAGAATGACACAAACGATTTACTAACATTAAAAAGTCAATCAAACACATCACTTGCACAATAAAATAAATGAATAAAAGAAAGTGGATTTTGATCAAAAACAATATCATCAAAAGTTTTTTCAAAACCAAACATTTAGTTCAAGAAAAAATGCTTTTTAACATTTTTCCTTTATTTGAACCGTTTTCTTCTATTGAATCATCTTTTTGAGTTTAAGCCTTAATATCGTAAAACATTAATTCTTTAATCCTAAAGTTTCTATAATAAAAAAATATATTTTTAAGTTGAAAAGCTTGGAAGTAGTTTTGTATCGATTGTTTTTATGTTTTACTGAATAATAAAGAAACAAATGTTCAGACGTTAAAGGTTGAACTTCTGATGTGATGGACAAGAAGTCTGTGAGTCTGAAGCGACCTCTAGTGTTCGCTCTGAGAACAGCAGTTTCATAGGACTGTGGTAACATGTTTCAAACTCTGCATATGTTCGCAGGTACTACCACTACCTGTTCACTCATTACCTGCCCCAGTCCCTGAGAACTCTGGTGGACCGCTCGTGCAACTGCGAGGACATCCTCATGAACTTCCTGGTCTCTGCTGCGACGCACCTGCCGCCAATCAAAGTGGCCCAGAGGAAGCAGTCCAAGGAGCTCCCGGGTCCACAGGTGGGCGCTCCTCTTCCTGAGATCCTGCCGATGCTCTTAGTCTCACCACCTTCTCTTGGCTCACCAGGGCACCAGGACGGTTCCTTGGGTCGACCCCGAGCACTTCAGTCAGCGGCAGGAGTGCATCAACACCTTCAGCTGGTTTGGCTACATGCCTCTGGTGCACTCGCAGCTGCGCCTGGACCCGGTGCTCTTCAAGGACCAGGTGTCCGTGTTCCGCAAGAAGTACAAGGACCTGGAGAGAGCGTGAACATGGGAGACAGGACTGGAGGCTGGACCAGACGACAGACCCTGGAGGACTGTCTCTGGAGCCACGAGTCCAGATGAAGAAGAACTTCTAGAACTTTCTCTGAAGCCTCGTGACGGTTCTGACCTCACATCTACCCGTCTGACCTCACATCTACCCGTCTGACCTCACATCTACCCGTCTGACCTCACATCTACCTGTCTGACCTCACATCTACCCGTCTGACCTCACATCTACCCATCTGACCTCACATCTACCTGTCTGACCTCACATCTACCCGTCTGACCTCACATCTACCCGTCTGACCTCACATCTGCCTGTCTGACCTCACATCTACCTGTCTGACCTCACATCTACCTGTCTGACCTCACATCTACCTGTCTGACCTCACATCTACCTGTCTGACCTCACATCTACCCGTCTGACCTCACATCTACCTGTCTGACCTTCTTTCTAACCTTTTATTGTGAAGTGACCTTGAGTCTCTTGAAAGTTTTAAAGCAAATGTTTTATTAAACATGATGAACATCATGAGTGACTCGTGCTCCACTGAACTTCAAGTCTTCAGTCGACTCAACAAGTGATGAAAGAGTTTCTTCAACAACATTCAGATCAACACGTTTGTTTCAGGAGCAGATTTCTTCCATCATCACTGTCAGCACTTTAATGATGATTGACAGCAGCAACACAAGTGTGTTGGAGGAACACACTCACACACTCAGGTCACACACACACACTGAGGAACCAGAACCAGGAACCTCTGTGAGTCCAAATCCCAGGTACAAAGGTTCAGTGGAGATGAAGAAGGTGTCGAGGTGTTTCTGTCCATCAGAGGAGACACTGAAGAAGGTTAAATATCCAGGTTCACTAAAGTTCATCAACATTCCTACTCTGTGAGAAACTTCTTGACTCTTGATGACAGTTTCTTTCTTATCGTGACAGAATTTATATCCTTCATCATCAGAGCAGCTCAGACTCCAGGAATAACGGTTCTGTCCAAACTCAGACTCGTCTTCTTTCCCTCCGTCTCTTCTGAGAGTCAGTGCGATAGAAGCTCCTCCTCTCCACTCCAGCTCCCAGTAACATGGTCCAGTCACAGCTTCTCTGCTCATCACCTGAAGACACCGGTGGAATCTGTCGGGATGGTCCAGATAATCCTGATCCTGCGGCACAAGTTCCACCGTCCTGTTGTCCTTGGACAGTAGGAGGCGCCGGTGTGCTGTGTCCGGGTCCAGTGAGAGTGGACGGAGGTCTGAGAGAAGAAGACACGAGAGGTGATGATGGTGGAAGAACTTTCACTTCAAGACAATCATGGACTCCGTGTCCCAGCAAGCCAGGGAGGGCTGCTCTGTTTGTTGACATCTAGTGGAGATCATCATCAAAGTGAAGTCAACAGTCTTCTGAGACTGGGACCACCTCCAGAGAAGAACCAGGAGGAACATCCCAGAATCATCATTTGATTGACACCAGTGTGTCCATATCAAGTCAGCAGCTAAACTAGCATGAAGCTAACATGATGTTTCTTCATGTTCTTGAAACATCTCTGTGTTCATCTCCACCATCATCCTGGACTTGATGAAGCTCCATCAGCAGATTCAAGTGTAACAACATCTCAACATCACAACTGCTCCACTAGAAGCTGACAGAGTCAAGGAGTTCTCATCCATCAATCAAATCAAACTTACACATCTTCCATCCAGATGTTAACCTCTGTGGTCCACAGTGATCCAGCCTGGAGGAAGAAACATTGAGAAGATCAGATTCATTTGACTTCAGATGCTGCTAAGTGGACGTTCTTTCATGACTGTGTGGACCACAACAAAGATGGATCTAGAAACACTCGCTCAGTCTCCACTGTCTCCTTGTTCTTCCACTGGTGTCCAGCAGGAGAACATGGAGAAGCTCTGAGAGTTGGATTCATGTGCTCAGTTCAGATGAAGAGTCTGAGCAGCGTCACACACTCACATCTCTCTGCTTCTGATCACATGTTCAGTAGATCTTTGGAGCTCAGTCAGTGAGTTCTGCTGCTCCGTCCATACCTGAGAGTCTCCAGCCTCCAGTCTGGACTCTCCAGTCCAGCAGACAGCAGCTCCAGTCCTGGTCCTCCTGGATGATTGAAGCTCAGGTCCAGCTCTCTCAGATGGGACGGGTTAGATGTCAGAGCTGAGGCCAGAGAAGAACAACCTCCTGCTGAGATCTTACACGCTGACAGACTGTAATGAAGGAGAAACAGTTTCATTAAATCAGAAGAACTGAAGACATGATGTTCTGACCTGAGAGTCTCCAGGTGACAGTGTGGACTCTTCAGTCCAGCAGACAGCAGCTCCACTCCTGGATCCTTCAGGTCGTTGTGACTCAGGTCCAGTTGAGTCAGACTAGAGGACGGAGAGCTGAGGACTGAGGACAGAAGTGAACAACTTCTCTCTGACAGTCGACAGGAGATCAGCCTGTGAAAGAGACAGAAACGTCAACAAGAGACTTTTTCTCTATTTTGCCTTGAAAGCCTTGATTGGAGGAAACACTGAACTCTTGACGTTCATAAGATCATCACATGATTGTGTGAACATTTGAAGACTTTGATTTCAATCAAGATCAACTTGATCAACACATGAAATAATGAAGTTTTCATCAGTTCAACACTTGATGTATAAATGATCACATGACTCACTGTTGTGAGAGGATTGATGTGTGTTTGTGTTTAATGTCAGTGTTAGTGTTAGTGTTGTGTAACTCCACTCACACTGTTGTGTAACTCCACTCTCACTGGTGTGTAACTCCACTCACACTGTTGTGTAACTCCACTCACACTGTTGTGTAACTCCACTCACACTGGTGTGTAACTCCACTCACACTGGTGTGTAACTCCACTCACACTGGTGTGTAACTCCACTCACACTGGTGTGTAACTCCACTCACACTGTTGTGTAACTCCACTCACACTGGTGTGTAACTCCACTCACACTGTTGTGTAACTCCACTCACACTGGTGTGTAACTCCACTCACACTGGTGTGTAACTCCACTCACACTGGTGTGTAACTAGACTCACACTGTTGTGTAACTCCACTCACACTGTTGTGTAACTCCACTCACACTGGTGTGTAACTCCACTCACACTGGTGTGTAACTCGACTCACACTGTTGTGTAACTCCACTCACACTGTTGTGTAACTCCACTCACACTGGTGTTGTGTAACTCCACTCACACTGGTGTTGTGTAACTCCACTCACACAGATGTTGTGTAACTCCACTCACACTGGTGTTGTGTAACTCCACTCACACTGATGTTGTGTAACTCCACTCACACTGGTGTTGTGTAACTCCACTCACACTGGTGTTGTGTAACTCCACTCACACTGATGTTGTGTAACTCCACTCACACCGGTGTTGTGTAACTCCACTCACACTGGTGTGTAACTCCACTCACACTGGTGTTGTGTAACTCCACTCACACTGATGTTGTGTAACTCCACTCACACTGGTGTTGTGTAACTCCACTCACACTGGTGTGTAACTCCACTCACACTGGTGTTGTGTAACTCCACTCACACTGGTGTGTAACTCCACTCACACTGTTGTGTAACTCCACTCACACTGGTGTTGTGTAACTCGACTCACACTGTTGTTGTGTAACTCCACTCACACAGGTGTGTAACTCCACTAATACTGGTGTTGTGTAACTCCACTCACACTGGTGTGTAACTCCACTAATACTGGTGTTGTGTAACTCCACTCACACTGGTGTTGTGTAACTCCACTCACACTGGTGTTGTGTAACTCCACTCACACTGGTGTTGTGTAACTCCACTCACACTTGTGTTGTGTAACTCGACTTTGACTCGTTGTGTGACTCATATTGTTTGACTTGTGTTGTGTGAGTCCTGTTGTGTGACTTGTGTTGTGTGACTCGTGTTTTGTGACTCGTGTTGTGTGACTCGTATTGTGTGACTTGTGTTGTGTGACTTGTGTGACTCGTGTCGTGTGACTTGTGTTGTGTGACTCTTTTTGTGTTAGTTGTGTTATATGACTTGTGATGTGTGACTTGTGTTGTGTGAGTCATGTTGTGTGACTCGTGTTGTGTGACTTGTGTAGTGTGACTTGTGTTGTGTGACTTGTGTTGTGTACTTGTGTGACTTGTGTTAGTTGTGTTGTGTTACTTGTGTCTTGTGAGTTGTGTTGTACGACTCGTGTTGTGTGAGTCGTGTTGTGTGACTTGTGTTGTGTGAGTCATGTTGTGTGAGTCGTGTTGTGTGACTTTTGTTGCGTGAATCATGTTGTATGACTCGTATTGTGTGACTTGTGTTGTGAGTCGTGTTGTGCGACTTGTGTTGTGTGACTCTTTTTGTGTTAGTTGTGTTAAATGACTTTAGTTGTGTGACTCGTGTTGTGTGACTTGTGTAGTGTGACTTGTGTTGTGTGACTTGTGTTGTGTACTTGTGTGACTTGTGTTAGTTGTGTTGTGTTACTTGTGTCTTGTGAGTTGTGTTGTATGACTCGTGTTGTGTAACTTGTGTTCTGCAACTTGTGTTGTGTGAGTCGTGGCATGTGAGTTGTGTTGTGACTTTTGTTGTGTGACTCGTATTGTGAGAGTCATGTTGTGTGAGTCGTGTTGTGTGACTTTTGTTGCGTGACTCATGTTGCATGACATATGTTGTGTAACTTGTGTTGTGTAACTTGTGTTGTGTAACTTGTGTCGTCTGAGTTGTGTTGTGACTTTTCTTGTGTGACTCGTGTTGTGTGATTTGTGTTGTGTGAGTTGTTTTGTGTGACTCGTGTCGTGTGACTTGTGTGGTGTGACTTGTGTTGTGTTAGTTGTGTTGTGTGACTTGTGTTGTGTTAGTTGTGTTGTGTGACTTGTGTCGTGTGACTTGCGTTGTGACACTTGTGTTGTGTTAGTTGTGTCATGTGACTTGTGTCTTGTTGTCTCGTGTTGTGTGACTTTTGTTGCGTGACTCATGTAATGTGAGTTGTGTTGTGACTTTTGTTGTGTGAGTCGTGTTGTGTAACTTGTGTTGTGTGACTTGTGTTGTGTGATTTGTGTTGTGTGACTCGTGTTGTGTGACTCGTGTTTTGTGACTTGTGTGAGTCGTGTTGTTTGACTTGTTTTGTGTGAGTCGTGTTGTCTGAGTTGTGTGAGTAGTGTTGCGTGACTTGTGTGACTTGTGTCGTGTGACTTGTGTGAGTTGTGTTGTGTTAGTTGTGTTGTGTGACTTGTGTTCTTTGACTCTTGTTGTGTTATTTGTGTTTTGTGACTTGTGTTGTGTTATTTGTGTTATGTGAGTCATGTTGTGTGACTTGTGTAGTGTGACTTGTGTTGTGTGAGTCATGTGACTTGTGTTGTGGGACTCTTGTTGTGTTATTTGTGTTGTGTGACTCTTGTTGTGTTAGTTGTGTTGTGTGACTTGTGTTGTGTGACTCGTGTTGTGTGACTTGTGTTGTGTGACTCGTGTTGTGTGACTTGTGTTGTGTGACTTGTGTTGTGTGACTCGTGTTTTGTGACTTGTGTTGTGTGACTTGTGTTGTGTGACTCGTGTTGTGTGACTTGTGTTGTGTGACTTGTGTTGTGTGACTTGTGTTGTGTGGCTTGTGTTGTGTGAGTTTTGTTGTGTAACTTGTGTCTTGTGACTTGTGTTGTGTGACTTGTGTTGTGTGACTTGTGTTGTGAGTCGTGTTGTGTAACTTGTGTCTTGTGACTTGTGTTGTGTAACTTGTGTTGTGTGAGTCATGTTGTGTAACTTGTGTTGTGTGACTTGTGTTGTGTGACTTGTGTTGCGTGACTTGTGTTGTGTGACTTGTGTTGTGTGACTTGTGTTGTGTGACTTGTGTTGTGTGACTTGTGTTGTGTGACTTGTGTTGTGTGACTTGTGTTGTGTGTTTGTAAAGATCAACCTGCGTCTCATGGAAGCTTCAAGAACCAGAGAAGAGAGTTTGTTCTAATTGTTGATGGTTTTCTTCAACATTCAATGATTTGAACGTCTTTTACTGTCGAGTCATGATAGAAATACTAGAGTTTAGTCTCCAGACTGTGTTGATAAATATGTCAAGATGACTTGAAATATTCTTCACCTTCCTGTTGTGTTCATGAAATATCAACTTCTAGAACCAAGTTCATGAGTCGAGGAAAAGTCATTCAAATCCTCTCAGAGTGAAAAAGGTTTCATGAAGAAACAAGAATCCATTCACTGTTTACATCCATGTGTGTGTTTGTGTTTGTTTGAAATGATGTTCTGACCTGAGAGTCTCCAGGTGACAGTGTGGACTCTTCAGTCCAGCAGACAGCAGCTCCACTCCTGGATCCTGCAGGTCGTAGTTGTGACTCAGGTCCAGTTGAGTCAGACTAGAGGACGGAGAGCTGAGGACTGAGGACAGAAGTGAACAACTTCTCTCTGACAGTCGACAGAAGATCAGCCTGTGAAAGAGACGAGTGTCGTCAACAAGAGGATTGATTTGTGTTTATATGAGAAACAAACACAAGAGAACATAAGGAAAAATAAAGAGTCACAAAACAAACAACAAAGACAAATGAAAATAAAAGGTTGTTACATGTATATTGATCATAATAACACATCATTGATTCTTTTTCTATTCACTTACTTATCTCAGTGTTTTTGTGTGTTTTCTCTCAATTGTTGTGTTTAATTCTTTTCCAGAGTAAAAATACCTTCAATGTAATCAAGACACTGATTCAATCGTGAAGATTCACTTCAATTTATTCTATTTGTTTTTTAACATTCAATTCAATATGAACAGGTTTACAAAGTTATTATTCATAACCGTGTCAGGTGTGAGTGTGAAGGTGTTGCAGGTAATACAAGCTCAAACAATGTGTGTGTGTTTGTCACTCACACTCCTGCACTCTCTCAACATTGTTGTCTTCATTTGAATGTTTACAGTTAGAAAATTCAAGGTGAATTCTCTCCATCTTTGGATCCAGTGGATCTATGTTGTGACACAGATGGAGTGTCAATCATCCTCCGTCACATTCACCTTCATTTCTTCTCCATGTTTGCTTCACATGAACTGAATTAGTTTCAACTTTTGAAACATTTCTCAAGTTTGGAGACTATTTTTGAAGTTGTTTCTGGACATCAATCAATATATGGATCAGTTTGATTCCATCTGGTGACACTTTTTATTCATGATTCATAAACATGTTTCAAGTGAAGATGTTTCTTATTTTCTAATGATATTTTTTCACATTCATCAAAGTCTTCAAAGTTTTCCTCCATCATTGTTCAAACATGTCGTTCCTTTAAATCTCCAGGTTTCAAATGTTTTCTCTGTAGTTGCAGGTTTGACTATGGAGGCCTAGGAGGGTCAAACCAGGATTTACTGTCAGCTTTCATTGATATTTGAAACAATCTTCCATGTTTGAAGACAATACTTTTGGCAGAGATGGACTCGAGTCAACGACTTGGACTCGAGTCCAACTCTGGTCGCACCTATCAGACTCGTGACTCGTGATTTGTGACTCCAGTACACTGGGACTCGTGAAGAGTGACTCACTACTGCACCTGGTTAAGTGATTCGTGACTCAAGAGTCGACCCAGACGAGTCATTGTGACTCGAGCGTCGACTCAGTTATTTTAGTGAGTCTAAAGTCAAATCATCTTCTGGTCACTGATCCATGCTGTGAGTCTTTATTGAGTGAATCTCCTATAGATGGTTCATCTAGTGACTCCAACATGGCTTCAGACTTGATTGACAGGACTATGTTGATGGTTCAATGTTTGATAATAATCAGTGAAAATCTAATGTTTTCATACAAGTCATGAGTTCATTGAATCTTCTGGTGTTTTTCATTTTAGCTTCAGACTAACTGTTGTCGTAACTTGTTTCTACTTTGAATATTCTTTGTATTATTGTGAAGTTTGCAGTGGATTTAAGTTCATGTTATTTATGTTCTTTAAAACGTTTTTAGTTTTATTTTGAAAGTTCACTTCCTGTCTGTTTATCTCACAAGAGTTCAAAAGTCTAAGAATCGAATGTGTTTGAATGGATCTGAGATCAGTAAATATGTGTCAACATACTGAACAGCACGACCCAGCAGAAGAACAAATCAAGTTCAAGTAGAACCTGCTGAAGACTGAGGTCACTTAGAATCATCTGCTTCATTGAAGAACTCACTGAAGACTCAACTTTGACTCTCTGGAGTCTCACCTCTGACTTTCACATGTTCTGAAGCTGAAGACATGATGTTCTGACCTGAGAGTCTCCAGGTGACAGTGTGGACTCTTCAGTCCAGCAGACAGCAGCTCCACTCCTGGATCCTGCAGGACGTTGTAACTCAGGTCCAGTTGAGTCAGACTAGAGGACGGAGAGCTGAGGACTGAGGACAGAAGTGAACAACTTCTCTCTGACAGTCGACAGTCAATCAGCCTGTGAAAGAGACGAGTGTCGTCAACAAGAGGATTGATTTGTGTTTATATGAGAAACAAACACAAGATAACATAAGGAAAAATAAGTCACAAAACAAACAACAAAGACAAATGAAAATAAAAGGTTGTTACATGTATATTGATCATAATAACACATCATTGATTCTTTTTCTATTCACTTACTTATCTCAGTGTTTTTGTGTGTTTTCTCTCAATTGTTGTGTTTAATTCTTTTCCAGAGTAAAAATATCTTCAATTTAATCAAGACACTGATTCCATCGTGAAGATTCACTTCAGTCAATTTATTCTATTTGTTTTTTTAACATTCAATTCAATATGAACAGGTTTACAAAGTTATTATTCATAACCGTGTCAGGTGTGAGTGTGAAGGTGTTGCAGGTAATACAAGCTCAAACAATGTGTGTGTGTTTGTCAATCAAGGAGTCGACTACTTCCACTATACATGGACTACTATCAACCTTCAGCTAATGCCAACATGACTGACCAAATGACTGATGTAGTTCAACATCTGGAGGACAGTGAGCTGAGACTATGGTATCCCATCCAAGGACGACAGCCCCTCCATCAGCTCCACACAACAGCTCAGGAGCCCATGATGGTTCAAGTCACTTCCCAACGGACATTTCTAGATTCTCTCATGTTAGACACGAAACACCAAGAGAACTCAAGGCTCCTCTTGTTTTCCGTGGGGATGTTCAGACAAAGTTGAGTTGGAAGAATGGCTCGAGTTGATGGAAGATTATTTCAAGAAACGTGATGTTCAACTGGAGAGTCGGGTGGAAGAAATTCTCACACATTTAAGGGCTCGAGCTAAAGAGTGAAGTTTGGGATAGAAATGGAGAGATAGATGTTGCACGCCGTCCTCACGCTGTGTCTGGTCTCTTGAGGAAACTTTTTTCTTCTGAACGTTATTCATCGGTGCCTTTGGCAGACTTTTATTCAACTCTCCCAGATGTGATGAAGACCCGTAGGACTACTGGCTCCGCCTCAAGAAAGCTGCTGCAGTCGCCACAGGTTGCTTGTGGGAACAAGACAAATGTTTGATCACCCAGATCTGGCTCACATTCCGGTCCATACTTTGGATAAATGGTCAGCCGTGAAGTGCAGGACGTGTTGGATGAATTTCATAGACTAGTTTGAAGACACCAGCCAGACATAGTGAAGAGGTGAACATGGATAGAGTTGAAGTTAACCTACAGCAGCCTGTGAACCACCTGAGAGACAGCAGCCAGTTGATCCAGACTCTTCTACAATGGAGAGGTTGCTGGGGTTGTTGGAAAAGATGCTGCAGAACCAGAGTCAGAACCAATACAACAGAAGGACACGTAACAACTACAAGAGACAACACCGAGTAGAAGGACTTGACGCTGTGCCATGTTCTGTATGTGCTGATGGTTCACACTCTGCATATTCTCACTGCCGAGAAAACCTTCTCTGCTTCTTTTGTCACTCTCCAGAACACACAAGACGTAACTCACCTCAAGTTCTTATGCCACCTGCCTTCACACATCAGGGAAACATCATGAAATTGCTCATTTCAAAGATGAAGGGTTCAATAGTTCCATCATTAACCTCAACATGTGATGATGCAGTTATTTTGTCACATTCAGACGAGTGGAAAGAGGAAGACCTGCAATCCAGGATCAGGACGACAAAGAGTCGTGTCACACTGCAACCAGGGTCTGAACATCTAGTGTGGGCTAAAGTGTCATCGTCTGCTCAGTCAACTGTGGGGAAAACAGTTGTGATCGAGCAACACAGTCCAAAGTGAGACCTGCACAAATCCTGGAAGGAAGAGTTGTCACTACCTTGTGGGGGGATGGCTGGGTTCCTGTGAAGATGTTGAATCCTACTGAGAAGCTACTCACTATAAAAATAAATGCTATGGTTGCAGATGTGTCACTCGCCCCTCAGTCCAAGACTTGCCTCAACCAGAACCTGTTTATTCTAATGTGATGTTGACACAGAACATCCACTGCTGTCTGAGGAGATGATCATCCACACGTTGAAGGACATGGATCTGGAGGACTTAGATCTCACCTGTGAAGTGTCTCTTGATTGTTAAAAAAAATGTAGTATGTATCGTCCAAAGTTATGAGTGTACTTTCTCAAAACACAAAATGGATTGTGTTGAATGAATATGTTCATAGAATCTGTTTGGTGGACGACAAGCCTCTCAGACTGCAGTACCTCCGTGACCCCTCTAGTCAATATGAGAAACTGAGGATCTAAATAAGATGGAGGAACAGGGGATTATTCGTGAATCTCAGAGTGAGTTTTCTTCTCCTCTTGTGCTTGTTGTTAAACCTAATGGTGACCTACGCATTTGCAATGACTTCAGATGGTTGATGCCAGAACAGTGAAAGATGCGGACCCCCTGCCCCACCAGACAGGTCTGCACAAATATAATAGAATGTCCAGGGTCTTACCAACAGCCCCGCAACATTTATACGGATGATGATGTCCATATTTGGTGATAAGAACTTTTCTTTTGTGTTATCTGGACGACCTGCTGGTTTTTGCTCCATCAGAGGAGGTTGCAATTGAACGGTTGGAGATGTTTTTTTCGCGTCTTGCTGCTAACAACTTAAAGCTACACCTAGGAAATGTAACTTTCTTTGCAGATCTGTAAGGTTCTTAGGACACATTATTTGTGCAAATGGTGTAAAAGACAGACCCTGATAAAATACAGGCCGTGGTTGATGTGGAAGAACCTGATCTGTTTGACTCTGATGGAATCACTTCTTCTGCAAAGAAGATGAGATCATTTCTTGGCATGGTCCTGTATTATCACCATTTCATAGAGGGATGTTCAGCTGAAGCCAAACCACTTTTTGATCTTGTTTCTGATCCTGTCTCCTGTAACAGCAGAGGCAGAAAACGCAAACCTAAATTGAAAAGGTTTCATCAGACTCACTCCTGTTGATTGTTCTGCTGAGTGTAAGGCTGCATTCAAACACTTAAACATGACTCAGTCCACAGTGTCACTCTGGCTCACCCTGACTTCACAGAGCCCTTGTTCCTGCTGTAGAGCTTCTTTTGATGGGTTAGGTGCTGTCCTCTCACAGTTGCCACCAGGGGGCACTGTAGCACGACCAGTGGCTTTTGCCAGTAAAAGCCTCTCACGTTCACAGCTGAATTAACCTGCTCATCGGCTAGAGTTTCTGGCGGTTTGTGATAAGTTCAGTCACTGGCTAAAAGTGAGACATCTTACAGTTTGGACAGATAACAATCCCCTAACCTACATTTTGACTAAGCCCTGGTTGGACGCATGTGAACAAAGATCGGTGTCCAAGTTGGCAGCTTATAGTTTTGATCCGAACTATGTACCTGGCAACAAGAATGTGGTCACTGGTGCCCTTGAGAACCATTTGTTCAGTCTTGCATTGATCATAGACCTGTTACAGAGACCTACGTCTCATTGTTGGAGAAGATGTGTGGCCTTGAAGATGAAAAAGTGCATGGTGCATTCAAGTGTACTACGAACTGTCAAAGGGTCATTGAGCAGTCTTTGAATGAGGGTGAAGCACTAGACCAGGCCTGCCCAACCCGTGGCTCCCGGGCCGCATGCGGTTCTTTGCCTGGTTTCATGCGGCTCTAACGTTCTAGTGTTGTGTCGTTCACGAACGATTTGTTTGAACGAACGATCTTTTGAGTGAACGTACTGAACCGAATCACTTCATGAAGTGATTCATTCCTTTCTCAGTTCAGTTGAACGCCGCGACCGTGCCGGTAGGAGGGATTCTATGATAAGACTTTGCTACAGAACATTTAGTTTTTATGTTGGCACAGATTCGGTCAGTGAACAGGGATTCATGTTCGGCTGTGAACACACCTCAAGATCTTCTCTATTTGCTTAATTTCTCACGAATGTCTGTGCACTGGTCCTTTTCCATGAACGCACTTTTTTTTCTTTTTTTTTTTTGCATTGTCCCTCAAGTGCAGTGAATGTTAACCTCGGGTCTGAATCATTAAACCTAGTAACGGATTGTTTGGCTGCGTTCAGGAAGTAGAAGAAATTGCAGTCTGGGCTTCATAAGCACTGAGTTAGTAATTTGGTGAACGAACGAACTGAACAAATCCTTTTAATGAACTGATTCTAGTGATTCAGTTCAGTCAAAAGAACTGTCGATCCCATCACTATTACGTTCATATGGAAGTTTGGGTTTGTGTTTTTTTGAATGTGCGCGTTCGCTTCGCTTGAGTTCAATACGGTATTTTCATCTAACGCGCAATAATACAAGCCAGATCTGAAGAGGTTTGTTCAAAGCAAGGAATGACAGAAGTCCTAATAAGCAACATGCATAGTAAGAGAGAAAATATATTTTAATTATTATATTTTGTTTGTGGACTTGGTTGAACTGAGAGTTTGTGTGTGTAAGACAGTACAGTACAGTACACACAGTGCACACAATGTTCATTGTTGAAAATGACTGGCCCTGACTGTAGAAGTCAAATTCTGTCATTATCATGTTGGTGTGTGACATTTACAATAAATCTGGCTAAGCAGAGGTCTGTGTGTGAGGAAGGGATGATGTTCATGTGACCCATGATGTGGCTCTTTGAGGTAACACAGTAAAAAAATGTGGCTCTCACGTTGTGTGACTTGTGTTGTGTGACTCTTGTCGTGATTTTTGTCCTGTGACTTGTGTTGTGTGACTCTTGTTTAGTTAGTTGTGTTGTGTGGCCACCCCTGCACTAGACCAACAAAATTCCATGACAGCTG
Source organism: Callionymus lyra (assembly GCF_982586985.1). Classification (NCBI taxonomy): domain Eukaryota; kingdom Metazoa; phylum Chordata; class Actinopteri; order Syngnathiformes; family Callionymidae; genus Callionymus; species Callionymus lyra. Next base: position 3,080,467 of record NC_141820.1, on the reverse strand, counting down.
AAGAATTATCAGCCGTTTTTGAAGCACAAGTGTCCGGTGGAATGAGCCAGAAAGAAGGCACAGAACCTCCTCTTCCTCATCTTGTGGACATCACTCAGTCTGACTCATTAACTAAGAGTGAAAAAGCCAGACTGCAAGAACAGGACAACATTCTAAACATGGCGTTTCATTATGTCAAACGTCATAGAAAACTAAACACAAAAAATATTCCAGTTAATCGTCCCAAATTCATTAAAAGGTCAGGTGTTGCGTGGTTTACATGACTCAGAGGTCATCAGGGTCAGACACACACTGTGTCACTGGAGTGGACTGGAGAGTGACATCATTAACCACGTAAAGGGCTGTTTTCACTGTGTTGTTGCTAAAACTCCAGAACCTGCATTTTGTGTCCTCCTTGAATGCATTCAAACATCTGCAGCTTTGGAATTGGTTTGCATTGATTTTTGTTCTGCTGAGAAATCTGTCAATCAAAGCGTGGACGTACTTGTTGTGACTGATCATTTCTCAAAAGCTAAGCAGGTATCCATCGACTGGGTTCGCACCCTTTTTCCTCATGTTTGGCAGGACACCACGATAACCTGTTGATGTTGTGTTCCAGCATGCTCTCCCTGATTCCACTGTTGTTGACCATCATGACTTTGTGTCTCGGTTGAAGCAGGAGTTTTCCGAAGCTACTCAAATTGGCCAAAAACTATAACCGCAGAGCTGGGGGCATCTTAGGGTCTCTTGCTGTTGGTGATCGGGTTCTGCCCTCTTGACAAATGAGTGATTAGTGATAGTGAAAACACATCATTCCTCTATAGACCTAATGCACTGTAGGAGCGAGTGACACTGTACCAAGATGGCCGCCCTGTATACACACCGCTCTAGTGAGGGCAGCAGTCGATGCGGCGTCCATGTAAATATGTCTATGGCCTCGAGGACTGAGATGAGGTAGGAGGAGGAGATGCTCTGTGAGCATTAGTGTATAAAAATATGTTAGAAACACCTTTTCTTTCAATTGTCGTATTTTATATTTGTTTAGAAGCAGTTTTATTGTATATGTTTGTTTAATTGTTTAGCGTTTAACTTATTGTGTGGTGTTTCTAGAGCGAGAGCAACGAGTGTGTGAGCGATCCATCCTCAAACTGTATTTTGATTGATGTGCAGAATCTTACAAATAAAAGACAAGTGATCCACGAGCAGCTTCATTGGTGGAATCAGAAGTGTGATGATCCAAAGGTTATGCTCACATCACCATGAACATTACCCTGCATTGAAATCTAGCAACAGAACAAGTGATGACATCACAAGAGTCTTTGAATGGATCTGAGATCAGTAAATATGTGTCAACATACTGAACAGCACGACCCAGCAGAAGAACAAATCAAGTTCAAGTGTGAGAACCTGCTGAAGACTGAGGTCACTTAGAATCATCTGCTTCATTGAAGAACTCACTGAAGACTCAACTTTGACTCTCTGGAGTCTCACCTCTGACTTTCACATGTTCTGAAGCTGAAGACATGATGTTCTGACCTGAGAGTCTCCAGGTGACAGTGTGGACTCTTCAGTCCAGCAGACAGCAGCTCCACTCCTGGATCCTGCAGGTCAAGGTTGTGACTCAGGTCCAGTTGAGTCAGACTAGAGGACGGAGAGCTGAGGACTGAGGACAGAAGTGAACAACTTCTCTCTGACAGTCCACAGTTTCTCAGCCTGTGAAAGAGACGAGTGTCGTCAACAAGAGGATTGATTTGTGTTTATATGAGAAACAAACACAAGATAACATAAGGAAAAATAAAAAGAGTCACAAAACAAACAACAAAGACAAATGAAAATAAAAGGTTGTTACATGTATATTGATCATAATAACACTGTCATGAGTCTACATGTTCCTCCTTGTGTTTCCGGTTTTATTGTGAAATCCGCTCCCTTCTGTGTCTGTGCTAGTCTTACTTCCTCCTGTCTGAGTAGTGATTGGTCCAGCCGTGTCTTGTTAGTCCCGCCCCCAGCTGCTGCTGATTGCTCCCCTGTGTTCTTAAGCCTCCACTCCCTGTCACGTCCTTGTCTTGTCGTCACCGTTTTCCAGTACCTGTATCCTGGGTTTCTCCGTTCCACATCGTGATAAACACATGATTGATTCTTTTTCTATTCACTTACTTATCTGAGTGTTTTTGTGTGTTTTCTCTCAATTGTTGTGTCTAATTCTTTTCCAGAGAAAAATTAGGGTTCAGTTTTAGGACAACTGTTATTTACCCTGTACATTAACAGCCTTGGACAAAATGTCCAGAAAGCATCTTTCCATTTCTATGCGGAAGACACCGTAACGTATTGTTTTGCATCTTCACTTAATAAGGCTTTTGAGTTCATGCAAAGTGCTTTTGATCAAGTTCAGGCTCAGCTTTGTCGACTGAAGCTTGTTCTCAATGCTGATAAGACCAAACTTATGGTATTTTCAAATAACAAAAAGATTGAGATAAATCACAATATTTTAACTTCCCAAGGTCATGCAATTGAGGAGTATTTTTACAAATACTTGGGTTTTATGATTGATGACCACATCTCTTTAAAATTCACATACAAAACCTGGTAAATAAACGGAAACTAAGGTTAGGCTCGACGACGACGAGTCGAAGCTACCTTCCTGACCGTTCTTGATTCTGGAGATGTGTTGTACATGAATTCATCAGCTCACTGTCTAAAGATGTTGGACACTGTGTAACATGGAGCCTTGAGGTTCATGACAAACTGAAGACCCTTAACCCATCACTGCACACTATACTCAAGAGGTCACTGGCCTTCGCTCTCTTCGCCACGACTTAGTCATCGGCATGTTTGTATCTACAAGGAGATTATAGGTTATGAATGTTCCTCCAGCTCGTACTGAACTGGGTAAAACAGCTTTTAAGTTTTCTGCGCCGTCATCGTGGAAGAAGCTGAAGAAGCAGCACAAGTTTGAGACTCTAGTGACTTTTGACAAATTCAAGGCTGTTGTCAGGAATTTTACGTCGGACTCTAACAGCAAGTGTGAATGTTTTTAGTCAGTAATCTTTTATCCTTTTCTGATATTGTACCAACGCACTTAATACTGTATGAAATAGTTTTTATGTGTAACTATGTTTTGCTGTCCATCCTGTCCAGGTCTCTCTTGTAAAAGAGATTTTAATGTCAATGAGACTAACCTGGATGAATAAAGGATCAATAAATAAAATAATAATACAGAGTTATTCATTCACTGTTTGTGTGTTTGTGTTCACGACACATGTTCAAGTGTTTGCTCATGAAATTCAAATGAAAAGTTGATGTTGTTTCAAAAAGTGACTTTAGAAAATGATGGATTTACAAAACAAAGTGAAAGAAAAACCATGAAGAGAGAAAGAAGGAGTGAGTTGGTGACACAGAGATGAGTTGAAATGAAAGATATGAGCAGGATGTGAGACGACACTGTTGAATATTGTGATGAAGAAGAACATGTTTGACTTTTCATACAGTTGCTGATGTGTTCATCACACATGCTCACATCACCATGAACATTACCCTGCATTGAAATCTAGCAACAGAACAAGTGATGACATCACAAGAGTCTCTCAAATGTCTTTGAATGGATCTGAGATCAGTAAATATGTGTCAACATACTGAACAGCACGACCCAGCAGAAGAACAAATCAAGTTCAAGTAGAACCTGCTGAAGACTGAGGTCACTTAGAATCATCTGCTTCATTGAAGAACTCACTGAAGACTCAACTTTGACTCTCTGGAGTCTCACCTCTGACTTTCACATGTTCTGAAGCTGAAGACATGATGTTCTGACCTGAGAGTCTCCAGGTGACAGTGTGGACTCTTCAGTCCAGCAGACAGCAGCTCCACTCCTGGATCCTGCAGGTCAAGGTTGAGACTCAGGTCCAGTTGAGTCAGACTAGAGGACGGAGAGCTGAGGACTGAGGACAGAAGTGAACAACTTCTCTCTGACAGTCGACAGCAGCTCAGCCTGTGAAAGAGACGAGTGTCGTCAACAAGAGGATTGATTTGTGTTTATATGAGAAACAAACACAAGAGAACATAAGGAAAAATAAGTCACAAAACAAACAACAAAGACAAATGAAAATAAAAGGTTGTTACATGTATATTGATCATAATAACACATCATTGATTCTTTTTCTATTCACTTACTTATCTCAGTGTTTTTGTGTGTTTTCTCTCAATTGTTGTGTTTAATTCTTTTCCAGAGTAAAAATATCTTCAATTTAATCAAGACACTGATTCAATCGTGAAGATTCACTTCAATTTATTCTATTTGTGTTTTTAACCTTAAAGTCAATATGAACAGGTTTACAAAGTTATTATTCATAACCGTGTCAGGTGTGAGTGTGAAGGTGTTGCAGGTAATACAAGCTCAAACAATGTGTGTGTGTTTGTCACTCACACTCCTGCACTCTCTCAACATTGTTGTCTTCATTTGAATGTTTACAGTTAGAAAATTCAAGGTGAATTCTCTCCATCTTTGGATCCAGTGGATCTATGTTGTGACACAGATGGAGTGTCAATCATCCTCCGTCACATTCACCTTCATTTCTTCTCCATGTTTGCTTCACATGAACTGAATTAGTTTCAACTTTTGAAACATTTGTCAAGTTTGGAGACTATTTTTGAAGTTGTTTCTGGACATCAATCAATATATGGATCAGTTTGTTTCCATCTGGTTCAATGTTTTATAATAATCAGTGAAAATCTAATGTTTTCATACAAGTCATGAGTTCATTGAATCTTCTGGTGTTTTTCATTTTAGCTTCAGACTAACTGTTGTCGTAACTTGTTTCTACTTTGAATATTCTTTGTATTATTGTGAAGTTTGCAGTGGATTTAAGTTCATGTTATTTATTTTCTTGTGAAACGTTTTTAGTTTTATTTTGAAAGTCCACTTCCTGTCTGTTTATCTCACAAGAGTTCAAAAGTCTAAGAAGAAGCTCAAGAGACATTCATTTGCATAAACTCAAGGACTTGAAGAAACATTAAACAAGACTTTTCTCTCTTTGCAGCCAACGAGGTGTTGTTTTGTTTGAATGTTAGTTTCTATTAACACTGTGTTAGCTTTTCATTTTCTTCATCATTTATGTTCAGTTTTCACGCTGGATTTCGGGGTCAAGCCTAAAATAAACCCTGTCTGTGCCTGAGGGAGAAACATACAGTCGTTCATTCACTGTTTGTGTGTTTGTGTGTTTGTGTTCACGACACATGTTCAAGTGTTTGCTCATGAAATTCAAATGAAAAGTTGATGTTGTTTCAAAAGTGACTTTAGAAAATGATGGATTTACAAAACAAAGTCAAAGAAAAACCATGAAGAGAGAAAGGAAGTTGGAGTTTCTCAGCCTGAATGAAGAAGGAAATCAAACATTCATGGTTCATATCAGAGATGTTTCAATGATCCACTTACAGAACTTCATTTGAAGCTTGAACCACCGGCAGAAGCCTCTCAAGAACCTCCTCTGAGGTAGAGTATTTCTTCAGGTCAAACACTTTCAGATGTTCCTCTGAGGACAGTAAGATGAAGGCCAGGCTGGACCATTGAGCAGGAGACAGTTGATCTGTGAAGAGACGTCCTGATCTCAGCTGCTGTTGGACCTCCTCCACCAGAGAAGTGTCCTTCACTTCATTCAGACAGTGGAACAGGTTGATGATTCTCTCTGGAGACACATTCTCACTGATCTTCTTCTTGAGGAGCTTTGCTGTGTCCTGATTGGTCCAGGAACTACTTCCTGTCTGTGTCAACAAACCTGTCAGGAGACTCTGGCTGGTCTGCAGAGAAAGACCCAGAAGGAAGCGCAGGAACAAGTCCAGATGTCCATTTGGACTTTCTACAGCTTCATTGATTTCTTTCTGGTAGAACTTTTCTATGTCAACGATTCTTGACTGCAGGTTGACTTCGGAGTTGAAGAACATCTGGTGAACATGAAGAGCAGACAGAAACTCCTGAAGACTCAGGTGGATGAAGCAGAACATCTGGTCCTGGTACAGTCCTCTCTCCTCTCTGAAGATCTGAGTGAACACTCCTGAGTGAAGTGAAGCAGCTGTGATGTCGATGTCACTCTCTGTCAGGTCTGATTCATAGAAGACCAAGTTTCCTTTCTTCAGGTGCTCAAAAGCCAGTTTTCCCAGAGACTCCATCATCTTGCTGCTCTCAGGATCCCAAACTGTGTCTGTCCAAGCTGCTCCATGGTACTTCATCTTCTTGACTTTGGACAGAACCACCAGGAAGTAGATGAACATCTCAGTCAGGGTGTTGGGCAGCTGTCCTGTGTCTCCGCTCTTCAACATGTCCTCCAGAACTGTGGCAGTGATCCAGCAGAAGATCGGGATGTGACACATGATGTGGAGGCTTCGTGAGGTCTTGATGTGAGAGATGATGGTGCTGGTCTGCTCCTCATCACTGGACCTCTTCCTGAAGTACTCCTCCTTCTGGAGGTCAGTGAACCCTCTGACCTCTGTCACCATGTCCACACACTCAGGAGGGATCTGATTGGCTGCTGCAGGTCGTGTGGTGATCCAGAGACGAGCTGAGGGAAGAAGATTCCCTCTGATGAGGTTTGTCAGGAGGACGTCTACTGAGGTGGACTCTGTAGCTGCTGTGAGGACCCGACTGTTGAGGAAGTCCAGAGGGAGTCGACACTCGTCCAGACCGTCAAAGATGAACAGAACCTGGACTTCTTCAAAGCTGCTGAGATCTTGGGTTTCAGGAAAGAAAAGATGAACAAGTTCCATCAAACTCAACTTCTTCTCTTTCAGCAGGTTCAGTTCTCTGAAGGTGAAAGGAAACATGAGCTGGAAGTTCTGGTGAGCTTTGCCTTCAGTCCAGTCCAGAGTGACCTTCTGTGTCAGGAGGGTCTTCCCAATGCCAGCCACGCCCTTCGTCAGCAGGCTCCTGATTGGTCGGTCTCCTTCAGGTGAGGCCTTAAAGAGGTCTTCTTGTCTGATGGTGGTTTCTGGTCTGGTCGGGTTCCTGGTGGCTGCTTCGATCTGTCGGACCTCGTGCTCCTGGTTGACCTGGTCTGTGCCCCCCTCAGTGATGTAGAGCTCCGTGTAGATCTTGTTCAGAGGAGCAGAGTTTCCTGCTTTAGCGACCCCCTCAGACACACTGTGGAACTTCTTCTTCAGGCTCCTCTTCAGCCGTCGTCGACACTTTTCTGCACGACTTCCTGAAGAAGAGAAGTCCCATGAATCTCAATATTCTAGAAGCTGAAGATCAATCTTCTCAGCAGCTGCAGGAATTTCAATCTCAAATGTTCTAATAGATTCAAGTTTTCTTTTTCAACAGGTTAAAGGTTCAAATCCTCTTACTTCCCCACAGAAGACCAGCAAGCTCCTCCTGCTTCATGCTCCTCAGGAGGTTCATGATGAACATCAAGAAATCTTCTCTGCTGCTCCTCATCTGCTCCTCTTCACACTTCAACTCCTCCTCTTCCTCATCATCCAGGTGTTTCTGCTCACCTGGTCTGAGAAACTTCTTCACTCTCTCCAGTTCCTCCATGACCTTGTCCTCCAGCAGCTGAAACACAAACATGTGACTTGATCATGTGACCTACAGATGTCACCAGAGGTATGTCTCAGTCCAAGTCTAACCAGGACCTGTTGACCAATACTTTCTTCAAGAGTAGGACCAGAGAGTCTGAGTCACATTCAAATCTCATCTCCTCTCTAAAACTAAACAAGAGTCTCAGCCACACCAGACCTTCTACTTCATGTATGAAGCTGACAGGTGGAGTTGTCCAGGATCAGAGCTTCATGAAGCAGCAGAAGCAGCTGACTGGTGAGTTAGCAGCTGTTGTAGTCAGCAGGTGAGGCTGAAGACTTGAACATACCTGAAGTGTGGAGTCCACATCTGTCTGATGCTGCTGGACACACTGGAGACTGAGAACATCCCAGACCTGCTGATCCTCTCTGTGAAGAACATCAGGCCGTCAATAAGTTCTGTCTACTTCTACAAGGACACCAATGATCTGAGCAAGACTCTGACTCTTCCATGTGCAGACCACCTAAGATAGAATCTTCCACATCCATGGAAAACTAAGTTTGTCTCACACTTCAGTCGTGATTTCATTCTCATGGCTGCAGTTTGTTGCTTCTTCTCTTGTGAGTCGACTTTCCTCCACGACTGTCTGCAGCACTTTTGACGAGCAGTTCGTGAAGCTCAATAAAAGAGAAGTTTTGAGCTGCATTGACTCATGAACATCTTCAGTTGAAGTCACCAAGAGTCACTAACTGCTGATAGAAACACACACAGCTGTGAGTGAAAGAATGATTGTTGAGGATCAACTAACAGTCTTTGACGACTCAAACATTCCCTCAATCATTGAATCAGTGACTCTTAAATCACTTGAAGTATCTTCTCTCACACATCAGTGACCTTCATCTGAGGCGCTCATATGATCCACGTGAATGTTGCATCACAAGAAAAACACTCAAATCAAAGTTGACTTTTGATGAATATTTCATCACGTTTGTTGTGTGTCAAGTTTCACAAGACTTCAGGTGGAGGAGAAGAAAAGTAGTTGCACTATTTAGAATTCTTCTTCTTGACTCAACAACTGAAGAGACTGTTGGTCGTCACATGATACAAACTTCTTCAACAACAGATGGAATGATCCAGTGAAATGAATTCACTGTATTTGACATCAAGTTGTGGATTTCTTCATGAGTCCAACAGCACCTGTCTGTCCCACAGCAGCTGTTATTGTCTCCATGACTGTTGCTCATGCTAACATGTCAACTGTGATGAAGTGCTGAACATCTGAGGGCTTCAGTCCAAGTAGAAAGAACCTCAGAGACCTTTGTACAGACCCAACATTACATCAGTGAGTCAAAGAGGGACAGAAAACCTCACCTGTCTTCTGAAGACTCTTGTCCACCTTTGAAATTAATAATAAGGTCCATAGACTCGTTACTCTTCAGAGAATCACAGTCAGACTCTTCTTGTTTCTTCTGGTTGATCCTGAAAGACACAAAACTCTGATCAACACTTTAATCCATTCCTCTGTCGTTCACCATCTGACCACTAGATGTTCTAATGTTGCTCCTGTTGTCTCTCACCTCTGATGCTTCTGTTCACCTTTGAAGTCAATTCCTACTCCCATAGATCTGTCACTCTTCAGAGACAAACAGCTGGGAGCAGGTCCAGGTCCAGGTCCAGGTCCAGGTCCAGGTCCAGGTCCAGGTCCAGGTCCGGGTCCAGGTCCAGGTCCAGCAGATGAACGTAGCTTTGATCTGAACACACACAAGTTTTAGTGAGAAAATGATTCCAGTATTTGAAGGTCTGACAGGAGAAGTGATCTTCTCACCTCTGAGCTCTGGTCTGACTGTCATGGTCTTCACCCAGAAGTTCTTTAGAGGGAGGATCTTCCTCCTCTGTGTCCACACCTGCACACAAACACAACAGCATCATGGATCTGAATGTTTGTGTCACTTGTTTAAACACAACATCTCTTTGACTTGTTCCACTTCAATTTGTTTCATCTCTTTTTTGCATGTTTTCATTTATTCAATCAACACATTATCACGATGAAGATTCATTCATTCACCTCACGACCACACTCTTGATTCATTTATTCACCTCATGACCACACCCTTGATTCATTCATTCACCTCACGACCACACCCTTAATTCATTCATTCACCTCACGACCACAACCTTGATTCATTCATTCACCTCACGACCACACCCTTGATTCATTCATTCACCTCACGACCATACCTTTGATTAATTCATTCACCTCACGACCACACTCTTGATTCATTTATTCACCTCACGACCACACTCTTGATTTATTCATTCATCTCACGACCTCACCCTTGATTAATTCATTCACCTCACGACCACAACCTTAATTTATTCATTCACCTCACGACCACACTCTTGATTTATTCATTCATCTCACGACCTCACCCTTGATTCATTCATTCACCTCATGACCACACTCTTGATTAATTCATTCACCTCACAACCACACCCTTAATTCATTCATTCACCTCACGACCACACCCTCGATTCATTCATTCACCTCACAACCACACCTTTGATTCATTCATTCACCTCACGATCACACTCTTGATTCATTTATTCACCTCCACTTCACGACCACACTCTTAATTCACCTCACGACCACACTCTTGATTCATTTTTTCACCTCACAACCACACTCTTGATTCATTCATTCACCTCACGACCACACCCTTAATTCATTCATTCACCTCACGACCACACCCTTGATTCATTCATTCACCTCACAACCACACCTTTGATTAATTCATTCACCTCACGACCACACCCTTAATTCATTCATTCACCTCACGACCACACTCTTGATTTATTCATTCACCTCACGATCACACTCTTGATTCATTTATTCACTTACGACCACACTCTTGATTCATTCATTCACCTCACAACCACACCCTTAATTCATTCATTCACCTCACGACCACACTCTTAATTCACCTCACGACCACACTCTTGATTCATTTTTTCACCTCACAACCACACTCTTGATTCATTCATTCACCTCACGACCACACTCTTGATTTATTCATTCACCTCACGATCACACTCTTGATTCATTCATTCACCTCACGACCACAACCTTGATTCATTCATTCACCTCACGACCACACCCTTGATTCATTCATTCACCTCACGACCACACCTTTGATTAATTCATTCACCTCACGACCACACTCTTGATTCATTTATTCACCTCACGACCACACTCTTGATTTATTCATTCATCTCACGACCTCACCCTTGATTAATTCATTCACCTCACGACCACAACCTTAATTCATTCATTCACCTCACGACCACACTCTTGATTTATTCATTCATCTCACGACCTCACCCTTGCTTCATTCATTCACCTCATGACCACACTCTTGATTCATTCATTCACCTCACGACCACACTCTTGATTCATTCATTCACCTCACGACCACACTCTTGATTCATTTATTCACCTCACAACCACACTCTTGATTCATTCATTCACCTCACGACCACACCCTTAATTCATTCATTCACCTCACGACCACAACCTTGATTCATTCATTCACCTCACGACCACACCCTTGATTCATTCATTCACCTCACGACCACACCTTTGATTAATTCATTCACCTCACGACCACACTCTTGATTCATTTATTCACCTCACGACCACACTCTTGATTTATTTATTCATCTCACGACCTCACCCTTGATTAATTCATTCACCTCACGACCACAACCTTAATTCATTCATTCACCTCACGACCACACTCTTGATTTATTCATTCATCTCACGACCTCACCCTTGATTCATTCATTCACCTCATGACCACACTCTTGATTAATTCATTCACCTCACAACCACACCCTTAATTCATTCATTCACCTCACGACCACACCCTCGATTCATTCATTCACCTCACAACCACACCTTTGATTCATTCATTCACCTCACGATCACACTCTTGATTCATTTATTCACCTCCACCTCACGACCACACTCTTAATTCACCTCACGACCACACTCTTGATTCATTTTTTCACCTCACAACCACACTCTTGATTCATTCATTCACCTCACGACCACACCCTTAATTCATTCATTCACCTCACGACCACACCCTTGATTCATTCATTCACCTCACAACCACACCTTTGATTAATTCATTCACCTCACGACCACACCCTTAATTCAGTCATTCACCTCACGACCACACTCTTGATTTATTCATTCACCTCACGATCACACTCTTGATTCATTTATTCACTTACGACCACACTCTTGATTCATTCATTCACCTCACAACCACACCCTTAATTCATTCATTCACCTCACGACCACACTCTTAATTCACCTCACGACCACACTCTTGATTCATTTTTTCACCTCACAACCACACTCTTGATTCATTCATTCACCTCACGACCACACCCTTAATTCATTCATTCACCTCACGACCACACCCTTGATTCATTCATTCACCTCACGACCACACCTTTGATTAATTCATTCACCTCACGACCACACCCTTAATTCATTCATTCACCTCACAACCACACTCTTGATTCATTCATTCACCTCACGACCACACCCTTAATTCATTCATTCACCTCACGACCACAACCTTGATTCATTCATTCACCTCACGACCACACCCTTGATTCATTCATTCACCTCACAACCACACCTTTGATTAATTCATTCACCTCACAACCACACTCTTGATTCATTTATTCACCTCACGACCACACTCTTGATTTATTCATTCATCTCACGACCTCACCCTTGATTCATTCATTCACCTCATGACCACACTCTTGATTCATTCATTCACCTCACGACCACACTCTTGATTCATTCATTCACCTCACGACCACACTCTTGATTAATTTATTCACCTCACAACCACACTCTTGATTCATTCATTCACCTCACGACCACACCCTTAATTCATTCATTCACCTCACGACCACAACCTTGATTCATTCATTCACCTCACGACCACACCCTTGATTTATTCATTCATCTCACGACCTCACCCTTGATTCATTCATTCACCTCATGACCACACTCTTGATTAATTCATTCACCTCACAACCACACCCTTAATTCATTCATTCACCTCACGACCACACCCTCGATTCATTCATTCACCTCACAACCACACCTTTGATTCATTCATTCACCTCACGATCACACTCTTGATTCATTTATTCACCTCCACCTCAAGACCACACTCTTAATTCACCTCACGACCACACTCTTGATTCATTTTTTCACCTCACAACCACACTCTTGATTCATTCATTCACCTCACGACTACACCCTTAATTCATTCATTCACCTCACGACCACACCCTTGATTCATTCATTCACCTCACGACCACACCTTTGATTAATTCATTCACCTCACGACCACACCCTTAATTCATTCATTCACCTCACGACCACACTCTTGATTTATTCATTCACCTCACGATCACACTCTTGATTTATTCATTCATCTCACGACCACACTCTTGATTCATTCATTCACCTCATGACCACACTCTTGATTAATTCATTCACCTCACAACCACACCCTTAATTCATTCATTCACCTCACGACCACACCCTCGATTCATTCATTCACCTCACAACCACACATTTGGTTCATTCATTCACCTCACGATCACACTCTTGATTAATTTATTCACCTCCACCTCACGACCACACTCTTAATTCACCTCACGACCACACTCTTGATTCATTTTTTCACCTCACAACCACACTCTTGATTCATTCATTCACCTCACGACCACACCCTTAATTCATTCATTCACCTCACGACCACACCCTTGATTCATTCATTCACCTCACAACCACACCTTTGATTAATTCATTCACCTCACGACCACACCCTTAATTCAGTCATTCACCTCACGACCACACTCTTGATTTATTCATTCACCTCACGATCACACTCTTGATTCATTTATTCACTTACGACCACACTCTTGATTCATTCATTCACCTCACAACCACACCCTTAATTCATTCATTCACCTCACGACCACACTCTTAATTCACCTCACGACCACACTCTTGATTCATTTATTCACCTCACAACCACACTCTTGATTCATTCATTCACCTCACGACCACACCCTTAATTCATTCATTCACCTCACGACCACACCCTTGATTCATTCATTCACCTCACGAACACACCTTTGATTAATTCATTCACCTCACGACCACACCCTTAATTCATTCATTCACCTCACAACCACACTCTTGATTCATTCATTCACCTCACGACCACACCCTTAATTCATTCATTCACCTCACGACCACAACCTTGATTCATTCATTCACCTCACGACCACACCCTTGATTCATTCATTCACCTCACAACCACACCTTTGATTAATTCATTCACCTCACAACCACACTCTTGATTCATTTATTCACCTCACGACCACACTCTTGATTTATTCATTCATCTCACGACCTCACCCTTGATTCATTCATTCACCTCATGACCACACTCTTGATTCATTCATTCACCTCACGACCACACTCTTGATTCATTCATTCACCTCACGACCACACTCTTGATTCATTTATTCACCTCACAACCACACTCTTTATTCATTCATTCACCTCACGACCACATCCTTAATTCATTCATTCACCTCACGACTACAACCTTGATTCATTCATTCACCTCACGACCACACCCTTGATTCATTCATTCACCTCACGACCACACTCTTGATTTATTCATTCATCTCACGACCTCACCCTTGATTCATTCATTCACCTCATGACCACACTCTTGATTAATTCATTCACCTCACAACCACACCCTTAATTCATTCATTCACCTCACGACCACACCCTCGATTCATTCATTCACCTCACAACCACACCTTTGATTCATTCATTCACCTCACGATCACACTCTTGATTCATTTATTCACCTCCACCTCACGACCACACTCTTAATTCACCTCACGACCACACTCTTGATTCATTTTTTCACCTCACAACCACACTCTTGATTCATTCATTCACCTCACGACTACACCCTTAATTCATTCATTCACCTCACGACCACACCCTTGATTCATTCATTCACCTCACGACCACACCTTTGATTAATTCATTCACCTCACGACCACACCCTTAATTCATTCATTCACCTCACGACCACACTCTTGATTTATTCATTCACCTCACGATCACACTCTTGATTCATTTATTCACTTACGACCACACTCTTGATTCATTCATTCACCTCACAACCACACCCTTAATTCACCTCACGACCACACTCTTGATTCATTTTTTCACCTCACAACCACACTCTTGATTCATTCATTCACCTCACGACCACACCCTTAATTCATTCATTCACCTCACGACCACACCCTTGATTCATTCATTCACCTCACGACCACACCTTTGATTAATTCATTCACCTCACGACCACACCCTTAATTCATTCATTCACCTCACGACCACACTCTTGATTTATTCATTCACCTCACGATCACACTCTTGATTCATTTATTCACTTACGACCACACTCTTGATTCATTCATTCACCTCATGATCACACTCTTGATTCATTTATTCACTTACGACCACACTCTTGATTCATTCATTCACCTCATGACCACACTTTTGATTCATTCATTCACCTCACGATCACACTCTTGATTCATTTATTCACTTACGACCACACTCTTGATTCATTCATTCACCTCACGATCACACTCTTGATTCATTTATTCACTTACGACCACACTCTTGATTCATTCATTCACCTCATGACTTCACTCTTGATTCATCCATTCACTCTTGCTGGGCAGACATGATAGATTATAGACGGTGAGAAAGTCACTGACCTGTGAGCAGCTCTCTGCTCTGAAGACTTGTGTCCATGTTTGCAGGTGAAACTTCCAGGTGAGCTCAGCTGCTTCTGATCCAGACTCAGGGAAACACTGATCGATGAAAACGCCCGTGAGTGAGGGGGTGTGTCCTGTCAGAGACCAACAGTGCAACATTGTTTGTTGTTGTTGATTCACACGGTTACAGTATTATAAATAAAACATTGACCACGAGGGTCAAGACAAAGTGAAAATGTTCAAGTAGAGGAAAGAATCCAGGAGTGGTTAAGAGAGCTTCAACATGAGGGCCATTGAGATTAATAATCTAATCCACCCCGATATTAATGTATTTTTAATTTAACCCTATCACTGTCTTTGTAAAATAAATGTACTTTATTGACCTTGAATTATAACAAAATACCATAGCAGACATTGATATAAACCCAGTATAATCATTTCAAGTACAAAACAAAGTGAAATAGTCGACGTCATTAAAAAAGATAAAACACACTTCTACTCTTACACTCAATGTGACTCTTATATGAGGTTCACGGCAAACTAAACTCTCCTCTGCACCACATCCTTCAAGAACAGGCACCAGAGTAAAGTTAGTCAAATGGTGGATATTGGACATATTTTCAATGCACCAGATCGGAGTCTCTCACTTAAAGCACCTTCAGTTAGGGACCGTCAACAAATTCAATGCATTTTTGTAATATCATTTTTCAATAGCTTCCTAGAATTGTGACACATTGATGTGCTATGCTGGGGCCAGTTTCATATTTAAGTACAATTCATGTTACTTTGCATTAGAAGTTCTCAGCTGTACTTCAAGTCAGATCGTTCCTACACACTGAGGAAACACAAAACAAATCCTCACATGATGCCAGCAAGTCTCGATTCAAAGACAAGATCTGCGACAAAGTCACGAGAAAAGCCGAGTTCCACGGAGTCTGTTGTAACTTTCAACAACGACCATGTAGCACAGCCATCTTAGGAGCCAGTTGTTGAGGCTTGCTGTCAAACATATTGTCCAAAATACACAGAAACTGCTACATTTTTCTCTCCCTGTGGTTTGAAACCATATTGTCATGTAGTGGATACAAATACTAGTACATTATTTGATACTTCAATACCATTTCTTAACTATGATTAAAAAAAAAAACACCAAGTACTTTTTAGTTCACAACTTTATTAAATAACAATCATCCATTTTATTATGTATTTTCCTTTATCTTTACAATATGTATTCCTTTATATGTTGTTCACTGTTTTATGTGACGTGTGCAGATACAGTATATTTATCTTTATGAGATGTATTCATTTATCTGTTCTTTTAGTTTGTTTGCGTGAAGATTCCTTTTTTCATTTCTTTATCAAATATAATGTTACTATCCTGGTGTACAATAGCTCATGCTTTAGACCGAAACTGTCAGTTCAAAAGGTGACACTTTTTCTCTGATTAAGGTGACATTTAAGACTGCACGGTATTATATTTTCAATACATGGTACTATCAGTGAAATGTATCCAAATTAATACATATTTTTCAAATGTAAAGCATGAAAGTATCTTGTATTTACCACTGTATAGAATTCTGCAACACTTCTGCTTGCGATGATGATCACATGTTAATGCTGACGAAGTCTCCACTGATGAGAACATCAGACATTTCAACTCTGTTTAAATCTATCAATATCAGAGAAGAGTTTTATGTTGTAAATTAATCTTATGCAGGCTTTCAACAGAAATTGAAGTCTTACTCAGTACAAAAATACAAAGAAATGTGTTGATAGACTTGTGTCTGGTATATTTACAATCTTATAACATCAGGTACAGGAGAACCTGACGTCAACGATACAAGACAAATAAACTACATAAAGGCTCAATAATATAAATAATAAAAAGTTTACAAGTTCTACGTCATTTGGTGCTTCGCCCTCTAACTGCTTCGCTATTGGTTTATCCTCGAGGCACCGCCTCATCTCTGAGAACGCTTATGAACTCTCCACCCAGCTGGGTTCACTTCCTATAGAGGTGTGGATCCCCACCGGACTTCCTCCTTTTTAACTCGGCAGAAAAGCTCCTGACAGTGAAAAGATCACAGTGGAATGTAATGATGGCGAATAAATATTTACAATCTTATAACATCAGGTACAGCAGAACCTGACGTCAACGATACAAGACAAATAAACTACATTAAGGCTCAATAATATAAATAATAAAAAGTTTACAGGTTCTACGTCACTGATTCCTTTTCCTTTAAGAAAATAATCTTAATTTCTTGTTCAAACATTATTAGAGACAAACAAACAAACCCATGACTTTGATTCAGTTCAATCATGGAACACAGATAAAGTTAGTTTAATCCCATCAAATATAAAGACAAGTTAAAAGTGACGTGAACACGGAGAACAGAATAATAACAGATACAAATACAGCGTAAATATCATGATTTATGACACTCGGAACATGATGTTCACTTACTTTGACTTTCGTTTTGTCCAAGAACCAGGATGTTCAAATCTTTGGATTAATGTTGTTGTGTTGTCGCTTTTGTTGTGAGTTCGTCGATCACCGAAGTTGTATTTGTTAGTTTTTGTTGTTAATACACTAAAAAATACACCGAGATTCTTCTTCAAACGTGTATCTGATGCGATCATATTACTAACTGCGTAGTTGTGAGCGACACAAGTTAGTGTTCATCACACAGCTCCCGTTCCGGTTACTCGTTTTCAAAATAAAACGGTTTTACTTTGAAACCGGAAACTATGTCACGAACCAACCCGCGCAGAGATGATCAGCGACATATGATGTAAAGACTCGGACAAAGACTAGTCTGGAGCGAATATCTGTCCAACATGTGACTCGTTTTGAACAGAACAGTGTTGAATTGAACAGGACTTAATGCAAGGAAGTGTGAAAGTGAAATATGTTCAAACAAGACAAGAAAACAAGAATAATACTAAGATATCATCAGATACATACTCTGGATACAGTACACAATACTTCTACTTACTTCTACTGCCACTCAAAAGGATGGAAACCAACAGATGGATGATGAATGTTGTTCTCAAAACACGAACGGATGTCACTGCAGCGACAGAGAAAGTGAAAGTACTTCTGAAATCTTCTTCTATAGCAGTTAAAGTTGCACCAGCACCACCTGCTGGTACAGAGTGACATTTCTCTTTTACTTTACTAGTTTATATATAAATAAACGTTTCTAGGATCTCTTGAATCCTTCAGTCCTCCTAAGATAGTGCAGGACCTCATTGTAACAGTTCTCATGAACATATCTCTTAAATCCAAATGTTCTTCCTAAAATGATTCATTGATGTTTTTCTGTGTTCAAATCTCAGCCTTGATATTAATGTTTCTTCATTTCAGGCTAGTTGTGTTTCTCATTTGTCAAATGTGTTTTTCTATTCTGTAGAACCATCTGCTGTGTTTTTCTCCTCAACATTTCTCACCAATTATCCTTTTTTTTTGTTTTTATTTCTTTTGTAATGAGTAGAACGATGAAAGATGATTTTTGATGTTGCTTTTAGTTTAGTTTCTTTCACAAATGTCTTTCATCTGCTCTTCTTACTTAAGAGGAGACCTTGCAGCGACGTCTCTGCAACAAAGCTTCACCTTTAGAGACTTTTTTTTGTGTCCTGCTAAAAATCCACTGAAGAAACTCATTTGGTTCTTCAAGAACTCCAGGTTCCTCCTGTGCCTCCAGCCTTGTCTTCAATAGTTCCAGAGAAACATCTTTCAGTGCAAACATGTTTCTGCTCCCCTCACGATTCTATCTATTTTCTCTGTTTTGTGTTTGAACTGGTGTGTAGGATTTATGACGTATATCCAGGTATGTGTGCTCAGGTGTGTACGATTTATGACGTATATCCAGGTATGTGTGCTCAGGTGTGTAGGATTTATGACGTATATCCAGGTATGTGTGCTCAGGTGTGTACGATTTATGACGTATATCCAGGTATGTGTGCTCAGGTGTGTACGATTTATGACGTATATCCAGGTATGTGTGCTCAGGTGTGTACGATTTATGACGTATATCCAGGTATGTGTGCTCAGGTGTGTACGATTTATGACGTATATCCAGGTATGTGTGCTCTGGTGTGTACGATTTATGACGTATATCCAGGTATGTGTGCTCAGGTGTGTACGATTTATGACGTATATCCAGGTATGTGTGCTCAGGTGTGTACGATTTATGACGTATATCCAGGTATGTGTGCTCAGGTGTGTAGGATTTATGACGTATATCCAGGTATGTGTGCTCAGGTGTGTACGATTTATGACGTATATCCAGGTATGTGTGCTCAGGTGTGTACGATTTATGACGTATATCCAGGTATGTGTGCTCAGGTGTGTACGATTTATGAAGTATATCCAGGTATGTGTGCTCAGGTGTGTAGGATTTATGACGTATATCCAGGTATGTGTGCTCAGGTGTGTACGATTTATGACGTATATCCAGGTATGTGTGCTCAGGTGTGTACGATTTATGACGTATATCCAGGTATGTGTGCTCAGGTGTGTACGATTTATGACGTATATCCAGGTATGTGTGCTCAGGTGTGTACGATTTATGACGTATATCCAGGTATGTGTGCTCAGGTGTGTACGATTTATGACGTATATCCAGGTATGTGTGCTCAGGTGTGTACGATTTATGACGTATATCCAGGTATGTGTGCTCAGGTGTGTAGGATTTATGACGTATATCCAGGTATGTGTGCTCAGGTGTGTACGATTTATGACGTATATCCAGGTATGTGTGCTCAGGTGTGTAGGATTTATGACGTATATCCAGGTATGTGTGCTCAGGTGTGTAGGATTTATGACGTATATCCAGGTATGTGTGCTCAGGTGTGTAGGATTTATGACGTATATCCAGGTATGTGTGCTCAGGTGTGTACGGTTTATGACGTATATCCAGGTATGTGTGCTCAGGTGTGTACGATTTATGACGTATATCCAGGTATGTGTGCTCAGGTGTGTACGATTTATGACGTATATCCAGGTATGTGTGCTCAGGTGTGTACGATTTATGACGTATATCCAGGTATGTGTGCTCAGGTGTGTAGGATTTATGACGTATATCCAGGTATGTGTGCTCAGGTGTGTACGGTTTATGACGTATATCCAGGTATGTGTGCTCAGGTGTGTAGGATTTATGACGTATATCCAGGTATGTGTGCTCAGGTGTGTAGGATTTATGACGTATATCCAGGTATGTGTGCTCAGGTGTGTAGGATTTATGACGTATATCCAGGTATGTGTGCTCAGGTGTGTAGGATTTATGACGTATATCCAGGTATGTGTGCTCAGGTGTGTACGATTTATGATGTATATCCAGGTATGTGTGCTCAGGTGTGTAGGATTTATGACGTATATCCAGGTATGTGTGCTCAGGTGTGTACGATTTATGACGTATATCCAGGTATGTGTGCTCAGGTGTGTAGGATTTATGACGTATATCCAGGTATGTGTGCTCAGGTGTGTACGATTTATGACGTATATCCAGGTATGTGTGCTCAGGTGTGTAGGATTTATGACGTATATCCAGGTATGTGTGCTCAGGTGTGTAGGATTTATGACGTATATCCAGGTATGTGTGCTCAGGTGTGTAGGATTTATGACGTATATCCAGGTATGTGTGCTCAGGTGTGTACGGTTTATGACGTATATCCAGGTATGTGTGCTCAGGTGTGTACGATTTATGACGTATATCCAGGTATGTGTGCTCAGGTGTGTAGGATTTATGACGTATATCCAGGTATGTGTGCTCAGGTGTGTAGGATTTATGACGTATATCCAGGTATGTGTGCTCAGGTGTGTAGGATTTATGACGTATATCCAGGTATGTGTGCTCAGGTGTGTACGATTTATGACGTATATCCAGGTATGTGTGCTCAGGTGTGTACGATTTATGACGTATATCCAGGTATGTGTGCTCAGGTGTGTACGATTTATGACGTATATCCAGGTATGTGTGCTCAGGTGTGTAGGATTTATGACGTATATCCAGGTATGTGTGCTCAGGTGTGTACGATTTATGACGTATATCCAGGTATGTGTGCTCAGGTGTGTACGATTTATGACGTATATCCAGGTATGTGTGCTCAGGTGTGTACGATTTATGAAGTATATCCAGGTATGTGTGCTCAGGTGTGTAGGATTTATGACGTATATCCAGGTATGTGTGCTCAGGTGTGTAGGATTTATGACGTATATCCAGGTATGTGTGCTCAGGTGTGTACGATTTATGACGTATATCCAGGTATGTGTGCTCAGGTGTGTACGATTTATGACGTATATCCAGGTATGTGTGCTCAGGTGTGTACGATTTATGACGTATATCCAGGTATGTGTGCTCAGGTGTGTACGATTTATGACGTATATCCAGGTATGTGTGCTCAGGTGTGTACGATTTATGACGTATATCCAGGTATGTGTGCTCAGGTGTGTACGATTTATGACGTATATCCAGGTATGTGTGCTCAGGTGTGTAGGATTTATGACGTATATCCAGGTATGTGTGCTCAGGTGTGTACGATTTATGACGTATATCCAGGTATGTGTGCTCAGGTGTGTAGGATTTATGACGTATATCCAGGTATGTGTGCTCAGGTGTGTAGGATTTATGACGTATATCCAGGTATGTGTGCTCAGGTGTGTAGGATTTATGACGTATATCCAGGTATGTGTGCTCAGGTGTGTACGGTTTATGACGTATATCCAGGTATGTGTGCTCAGGTGTGTACGATTTATGACGTATATCCAGGTATGTGTGCTCAGGTGTGTACGATTTATGACGTATATCCAGGTATGTGTGCTCAGGTGTGTACGATTTATGACGTATATCCAGGTATGTGTGCTCAGGTGTGTAGGATTTATGACGTATATCCAGGTATGTGTGCTCAGGTGTGTACGGTTTATGACGTATATCCAGGTATGTGTGCTCAGGTGTGTAGGATTTATGACGTATATCCAGGTATGTGTGCTCAGGTGTGTAGGATTTATGACGTATATCCAGGTATGTGTGCTCAGGTGTGTAGGATTTATGACGTATATCCAGGTATGTGTGCTCAGGTGTGTAGGATTTATGACGTATATCCAGGTATGTGTGCTCAGGTGTGTAGGATTTATGATGTATATCCAGGTATGTGTGCTCAGGTGTGTAGGATTTATGACGTATATCCAGGTATGTGTGCTCAGGTGTGTACGGTTTATGACGTATATCCAGGTATGTGTGCTCAGGTGTGTAGGATTTATGACGTATATCCAGGTATGTGTGCTCAGGTGTGTACGATTTATGACGTATATCCAGGTATGTGTGCTCAGGTGTGTACGATTTATGACGTATATCCAGGTATGTGTGCTCAGGTGTGTAGGATTTATGACGTATATCCAGGTATGTGTGCTCAGGTGTGTACGATTTATGACGTATATCCAGGTATGTGTGCTCAGGTGTGTAGGATTTATGACGTATATCCAGGTATGTGTGCTCAGGTGTGTAGGATTTATGACGTATATCCAGGTATGTGTGCTCAGGTGTGTACGATTTATGACGTATATCCAGGTATGTGTGCTCAGGTGTGTACGATTTATGACGTATATCCAGGTATGTGTGCTCAGGTGTGTACGATTTATGACGTATATCCAGGTATGTGTGCTCAGGTGTGTAGGATTTATGACGTATATCCAGGTATGTGTGCTCAGGTGTGTAGGATTTATGACGTATATCCAGGTATGTGTGCTCAGGTGTGTAGGATTTATGACGTATATCCAGGTATGTGTGCTCAGGTGTGTAGGATTTATGACGTATATCCAGGTATGTGTGCTCAGGTGTGTACGATTTATGACGTATATCCAGGTATGTGTGCTCAGGTGTGTAGGATTTATGACGTATATCCAGGTATGTGTGCTCAGGTGTGTAGGATTTATGACGTATATCCAGGTATGTGTGCTCAGGTGTGTAGGATTTATGACGTATATCCAGGTATGTGTGCTCAGGTGTGTACGATTTATGACGTATATCCAGGTATGTGTGCTCAGGTGTGTACAATTTATGACGTATATCCAGGTATGTGTGCTCAGGTGTGTACGATTTATGACGTATATCCAGGTATGTGTGCTCAGGTGTGTACGATTTATGACGTATATCCAGGTATGTGTGCTCAGGTGTGTACGATTTATGACGTATATCCAGGTATGTGTGCTCAGGTGTGTAGGATTTATGACGTATATCCAGGTATGTGTGCTCAGGTGTGTACGATTTATGACGTATATCCAGGTATGTGTGCTCAGGTGTGTACGATTTATGACGTATATCCAGGTATGTGTGCTCAGGTGTGTACGATTTATGACGTATATCCAGGTATGTGTGCTCAGGTGTGTAGGATTTATGACGTATATCCAGGTATGTGTGCTCAGGTGTGTACGATTTATGACGTATATCCAGGTATGTGTGCTCAGGTGTGTAGGATTTATGACGTATATCCAGGTATGTGTGCTCAGGTGTGTACGATTTATGAAGTATATCCAGGTATGTGTGCTCAGGTGTGTACGATTTATGAAGTATATCCAGGTATGTGTGCTCAGGTGTGTACGATTTATGACGTATATCCAGGTATGTGTGCTCAGGTGTGTACGATTTATGACGTATATCCAGGTATGTGTGCTCAGGTGTGTACGATTTATGACGTATATCCAGGTATGTGTGCTCAGGTGTGTACGATTTATGACGTATATCCAGGTATGTGTGCTCAGGTGTGTACGATTTATGACGTATATCCAGGTATGTGTGCTCAGGTGTGTACGATTTATGACGTATATCCAGGTATGTGTGCTCAGGTGTGTACGATTTATGAAGTATATCCAGGTATGTGTGCTCAGGTGTGTAGGATTTATGACGTATATCCAGGTATGTGTGCTCAGGTGAGGCAGAGCCTCTCAATGCGCTGTTTCTCTGAATGACGCTAATAAAATGCTTACATTCATTTATTTGCCTTGGTTTTCCACAGTCTTGTATATATATATATATATATATATATATATATATATATATATATATATATATATATATATATATATATATATATATATATATATATATATATATACATATAAATCCATTTAAATAACAGTTAAATTCAAAGTTCAATAATCTGATGACGCTGATATATAATCAATTTTTCATCAATACATTTTTATTTTATTGTGGACGGTGAGAAAGTCTCTGAACAAAAGACACTCTAGAAACTTAGATGTGAGGTCAGATGGGTAGATGTGAGGTCAGACAGGTAGATGTGAGGTCGGACGGGTAGATGTGGGGTCAGATGGGTAGATGTGAGGTCGGACGGGTAGATATGAGGTCAGATGGGTAGATGTGAGGTCAGACGGGTAGATGTGAGGTCAGACGGGTAGATGTGAGGTCAGACGGATAGATGTGAGGTCAGACGGGTAGATGTGGGGTCAGATGGGTAGATGTGAGGTCAGACGGGTAGATGTGAGGTCAGATGGGTAGATGTGAGGTCAGACGGGTAGATGTGAGGTCAGACGGGTAGATGTGGGGTCAGATGGGTAGATGTGAGGTCAGACAGGTAGATGTGAGGTCGGACGGGTAGATGTGGGGTCAGATGGGTAGATGTGAGGTCAGACGGGTAGATGTGAGGTCAGATGGGTAGATGTGAGGTCAGACAGGTAGATGTGAGGTCAGACGGGTAGATATGAGGTCAGACAGGTAGATGTGAGGTCAGACAGGTAGATGTGAGGTCAGACAGGGAGATATGAGGTCAGACAGGTAGATGTGAGGTCAGAGAGGTGGATGTGAGGTCAGACAGGTAGATGTGAGGTCAGACGGGTAGATGTGAGGTCAGAGAGGTAGATGTGAGGTCAGACAGGTAGATGTGAGGTCAGACGGGTAGATGTGAGGTCAGACAGGTAGATGTGAGGTCAGACAGGTAGATGTGAGGTCAGACAGGTAGATGTGAGGTCGGACGGGTAGATATGAGGTCAGACAGGTAGATATGAGGTCAGACGGGTAGATGTGAGGTCAGACGGATAGATGTGAGGTCAGACGGGTAGATGTGGGGTCAGATGGGTAGATGTGAGGTCAGACGGGTAGATGTGAGGTCAGACGGGTAGATGTGAGGTCAGACAGGTAGATGTGAGGTCAGACGGGTAGATGTGGGGTCAGATGGGTAGATGTGAGGTCAGACGGGTAGATGTGAGGTCAGATGGGTAGATGTGAGGTCAGACAGGTAGATGTGAGGTCGGACGGGTAGATGTGGGGTCAGATGGGTAGATATGAGGTCAGATGGGTAGATGTGAGGTCAGACGGGTAGATGTGAGGTCAGACGGGTAGATGTGAGGTCAGACGGATAGATGTGAGGTCAGACGGGTAGATGTGGGGTCAGATGGGTAGATGTGAGGTCAGACGGGTAGATGTGAGGTCAGATGGGTAGATGTGAGGTCAGACGGGTAGATGTGAGGTCAGACGGGTAGATGTGGGGTCAGATGGGTAGATGTGAGGTCAGACAGGGAGATATGAGGTCAGATGGGTAGATGTGAGGTCAGACAGGTAGATGTGAGGTCAGACGGGTAGATATGAGGTCAGACAGGTAGATGTGAGGTCAGACAGGTAGATGTGAGGTCAGACAGGGAGATATGAGGTCAGACAGGTAGATGTGAGGTCAGAGAGGTGGATGTGAGGTCAGACAGGTAGATGTGAGGTCAGACGGGTAGATGTGAGGTCAGAGAGGTAGATGTGAGGTCAGACAGGTAGATGTGAGGTCAGACGGGTAGATGTGAGGTCAGACAGGTAGATGTGAGGTCAGACAGGTAGATGTGAGGTCAGACAGGTAGATGTGAGGTCGGACGGGTAGATATGAGGTCAGATGGGTAGATGTGAGGTCAGACGGGTAGATGTGAGGTCAGACGGGTAGATGTGAGGTCAGACGGGTAGATGTGAGGTCAGATGGGTAGATGTGAGGTCAGACGGGTAGATGTGAGGTCAGATGGGTAGATGTGAGGTCAGACGGATAGATGTGAGGTCAGACGGGTAGATGTGGGGTCAGATGGGTAGATGTGAGGTCAGACGGGTAGATGTGAGGTCAGATGGGTAGATGTGAGGTCAGACAGGTAGATGTGAGGTCAGACGGGTAGATATGAGGTCAGACAGGTAGATGTGGGGTCAGACAGGTAGATGTGAGGTCAGACGGATAGATGTGAGGTCAGACAGGTAGATGTGAGGTCAGACAGGTAGATGTGAGGTCAGACGGGTAGATATGAGGTCAGACGGATAGATGTGAGGTCAGACGGGTAGATGTGGGGTCAGATGGGTAGATGTGAGGTCAGACGGGTAGATGTGAGGTCAGATGGGTAGATGTGAGGTCAGACAGGTAGATGTGAGGTCAGACGGGTAGATATGAGGTCAGACGGGTAGATATGAGGTCAGATGGGTAGATGTGAGGTCAGACGGGTAGATGTGAGGTCAGACGGGTAGATGTGAGGTCAGACGGATAGATGTGAGGTCAGACGGGTAGATGTGAGGTCAGATGGGTAGATGTGAGGTCAGACGGGTAGATGTGAGGTCAGACGGATAGATGTGAGGTCAGACGGGTAGATGTGAGGTCAGATGGGTAGATGTGAGGTCAGACGGGTAGATGTGAGGTCAGACGGATAGATGTGAGGTCAGACGGGTAGATGTGAGGTCAGACGGGTAGATGTGAGGTCAGACGGGTAGATGTGAGGTCAGACGGATAGATGTGAGGTCAGACGGATAGATGTGAGGTCAGACAGGTAGATGTGAGGTCAGACGGATAGATGTGAGGTCAGACGGGTAGATGTGAGGTCAGACGGATAGATGTGAGGTCAGACGGGTAGATATGAGGTCAGACGGGTAGATGTGAGGTCAGACGGATAGATGTGAGGTCAGACGGGTAGATATGAGGTCAGACAGGTAGATGTGAGGTCAGACGGGTAGATGTGAGGTCAGACGGGTAGATGTGAGGTCAGACGGGTAGATGTGAGGTCAGACGGATAGATGTGAGGTCAGACGGGTAGATGTGGGGTCAGATGGGTAGATGTGAGGTCAGACGGGTAGATGTGAGGTCAGATGGGTAGATGTGAGGTCAGACAGGTAGATGT
This sequence comes from Callionymus lyra, assembly GCF_982586985.1. Taxonomy (NCBI): domain Eukaryota; kingdom Metazoa; phylum Chordata; class Actinopteri; order Syngnathiformes; family Callionymidae; genus Callionymus; species Callionymus lyra. The sequence goes on along the minus strand of NC_141820.1, from coordinate 3,052,925 downwards.
GAGGTCAGACGGGTAGATATGAGGTCAGACGGGTAGATATGAGGTCAGATGGGTAGATGTGAGGTCAGACGGGTAGATGTGAGGTCAGACGGGTAGATGTGAGGTCAGACGGATAGATGTGAGGTCAGACGGGTAGATGTGAGGTCAGATGGGTAGATGTGAGGTCAGACGGGTAGATGTGAGGTCAGACGGATAGATGTGAGGTCAGACGGGTAGATGTGAGGTCAGATGGGTAGATGTGAGGTCAGACGGGTAGATGTGAGGTCAGACGGATAGATGTGAGGTCAGACGGGTAGATGTGAGGTCAGACGGGTAGATGTGAGGTCAGACGGATAGATGTGAGGTCAGACGGGTAGATGTGAGGTCAGACGGATAGATGTGAGGTCAGACGGGTAGATGTGAGGTCAGACGGATAGATGTGAGGTCAGATGGGTAGATGTGAGGTCAGACGGGTAGATGTGAGGTCAGATGGATAGATGTGAGGTCAGATGGGTAGATATGAGGTCAGACGGATAGATGTGAGGTCAGATGGATAGATGTGAGGTCAGACGGGTAGATGTGAGGTCAGACGGGTAGATGTGAGGTCAGATGGGTAGATGTGAGGTCAGACGGGTAGATGTGAGGTCAGACGGGTAGATGTGAGGTCAGACGGGTAGATGTGAGGTCTGACGGATAGATGTGAGGTCAGACAGGTAGATGTGAGGTCAGACAGGTAGATGTGAGGTCAGACGGGTAGATATGAGGTCAGATGGGTAGATGTGAGGTCAGATAGGTAGATGTGAGGTCAGACGGGTAGATATGAGGTCAGATGGGTAGATGTGAGGTCAGACAGGTAGATGTGAGGTCAGACAGGTAGATGTAAGGTCAGACGGGTAGATGTGAGGTCAGACGGGTAGATGTGAGGTCAGATGGGTAGATGTGAGGTCAGACAGGTAGATGTGAGGTCAGACGGGTAGATATGAGGTCAGACGGGTAGATGTGAGGTCAGATGGGTAGATGTGAGGTCAGACGGATAGATGTGAGGTCAGACGGGTAGATGTGAGGTCAGACGGGTAGATGTGAGGTCAGACGGGTAGATGTGAGGTCAGACGGATAGATGTGAGGTCAGACGGGTAGATGTGAGGTCAGACGGTTAGATGTGAGGTCAGATGGGTAGATGTGAGGTCAGACGGGTAGATGTGAGGTCAGACGGATAGATGTGAGGTCAGACAGGTAGATGTGAGGTCAGACAGGTAGATATGAGGTCAGACGGGCAGATGTGAGGTCAGACAGGTAGATGTGAGGTCAGACGGGGTAGATGTGAGGTCAGATGGGTAGATGTGAGGTCAGACGGGTAGATGTGAGGTCAGACGGGTAGATGTGAGGTCAGATGGGTAGATGTGAGGTCAGACGGGTAGATGTGAGGTCAGACAGGTAGATGTGAGGTCAGACGGGTAGATGTGAGGTCAGACAGGTAGATGTGAGGTCAGACGGGTAGATGTGAGGTCAGACAGGTAGATGTGAGGTCAGACAGGTAGATGTGAGGTCAGACGGGTAGATATGAGGTCAGATGGGTAGATGTGAGGTCAGACAGGTAGATGTGAGGTCAGACGGGTAGATGGGAGGTCAGACGGGTAGATGTGAGGTCAGACGGGTAGATGTGAGGTCAGATGGGTAGATGTGAGGTCAGACAGGTAGATGTGAGGTCAGACGGGTAGATATGAGGTCAGACGGGTAGATGTGAGGTCAGATGGGTAGATGTGAGGTCAGACGGGTAGATGTGAGGTCAGACGGGTAGATGTGAGGTCAGACGGATAGATGTGAGGTCAGACGGGTAGATATGAGGTCAGACGGATAGATGTGAGGTCAGACGGGTAGATGTGAGGTCAGACGGATAGATGTGAGGTCAGACGGATAGATGTGAGGTCAGATGGGTAGATGTGAGGTCAGACAGGTAGATGTGAGGTCAGACAGGTAGATGTGAGGTCAGACGGGTAGATGTGAGGTCAGACGGGTAGATATGAGGTCAGACGGGTAGATGTGAGGTCAGACGGGTAGATGTGAGGTCAGACGGGTAGATGTGAGGTCAGACAGGTAGATGTGAGGTCAGAACGATAGATGTGAGGTCAGACAGGTAGATGTGAGGTCAGACGGGTAGATGTGAGGTCAGACGGATAGATGTGAGGTCAGACGGGTAGATGTGAGGTCAGACGGGTAGATATGAGGTCAGACGGATAGATGTGAGGTCAGACGGGTAGATATGAGGTCAGACGGGTAGATGTGAGGTCAGACGGGTAGATGTGAGGTCAGACGGGTAGATATGAGGTCAGACGGATAGATGTGAGGTCAGACGGGTAGATATGAGGTCAGACGGGTACATGTGAGGTCAGACAGGTAGATGTGAGGTCAGATGGGTAGATGTGAGGTCAGACAGGTAGATGTGAGGTCAGACAGGTAGATGTGAGGTCAGACAGGTAGATGTGAGGTCAGACAGGTAGATGTGAGGACAGACAGGTAGATTAAAGTGTGTGTGTATGTATGAGTATGTGTGTGTGTACGTGCGTACATGTGTGAGTGTGTGTATGCGTTTGTGTCCATATGTTTATGTGTGAGTGCATGTGTTAGTGTATGTGCATGTGTGAGTGTGTGTGTGTGTTTATGTGTGTGCATGTGTGAGTGGTGTGTGTGTGTGTTTATGTGTTAGTGTGTGTGCATGTGTGAGTGTGTGTGTGTGTTTATGTGTTTATGTGTTAGTGTGTGTGCATGTGTGAGTGTGTGAGTGTGTTTATGTGTGAGTGTGTGTGTGTGTGTGTGTGTGTGTGTGTGTGTGTGTGTGTGTGTGTGTGTGTGTGTGTGTGTGTGTGTGTGTGTGGGTAAGTAAGTAAGTAGTAATATTTATTTATACAGCGCTTTTCGAGACCAGGGTCACAAAGCGCTTAGACAATCAAAACAATACTCAAAAAAGTACATACTTTAAAGATCAAGATAATACTGAGAACAACACAGGAGTTCGAGAAATTAAAGGAAAAGCCTGAACAAATAGAAACGTCTTAAGATGTTTCTTAAAGGAGTCAGTAGATCATCAAGAGCAAAGAGAGAGAAGATCGTTCCAAAGCTTAGGAGCAACAGCCTGAAAAGATTTCTCTCCTCTGGTCCTGAGCCGTGTGCGTGGAACCATAAGTAGATTCTGATCCACAGACCTCAGAGCCCGAGCTGGGGTGTAAGGCTGGATCAGATCAGTGATGTAAGGAGGAGCCTGACCATGAATAGATCTGAAAGTAAGAACCAGAATTTTAAAGTTGATCCTGAAAGAAACTGGAAGCCAGTGAAGAGTTTGAAGGAGAAATGTGAGTTCTTCTACTAGAGCAGCCAGTGAAGAGTTTGAAGGAGAAATGTGAGTTCTTCTACTAGAGCGGCTCAGAATTCTGAATCAACTGCAGACGAGACGATCCTTCTTGTTAAGACATGAAAACAAACTGTTACAATAGTCCAGACGAGAAGAAACAAACGCATGGATTATAAGATCCAGATCATGTTCCGACAACATTTTCCTAAGTTTAGATATTTTTCTCAGTTGAAGGAAACAGTTCCTGGTCAGTTTTCTTCAGTGTTGAACAAGAGACATGTCTTTATCAAATACAACACCCAGGTTTCTCAGGCTCAGTTTGACAGACTGACCTAAGTCACCCAAGTACTGACTCAACCCTGGAATCTTATCATCAGGAGCAATCACCAGAGTTTCAGTTTTGTCAACATTTTTTTTCAGTTTTGTCCACATTTAGCTGTAAAGTGTTTTCACTCATTGTTTGATTTCTAGCAAACAATTGACTAAGTTCAGCCTCTGGGGCTCAGTTGGATCAAAAGAGCAGTAGAGCTGGATGTCATCAGCAAAAATGTGATAAGAAACATCAGGAAATCTCTGAATGATTTTACCGAGGGGAATCAATTACAGCAAAAACAATAAAGTACCCAGAACAGAACCTTGAGGGACTCCACACAACAGATCTGCAGATTCAGACCTCATTTGATTGGCAGATACACTAAAACTGCGCCCAGAAAGATAAGATGAGAACCATTCTAACACAGACCCAGACAGTCTTCATCCCTCAGTCTTCTCAGCAGGATCTGGTGATCAACTGTGTCAAAGGCTGACGACAGATCCAAGAGAACCAGAACAGTGGATTTACCAGAGTCAGCCGACATCATGATGTCACTGGACACTTTCAATAAAGCTGTCTCCGTAGAGTGATGTTTACGGAAGCCAGACAGGAAGTTCATAGCAACATCAAACCACCACAGTTCAACTCAGAATGGAGTCTAGAATAACATATCCAAATATCAGCTCAAGTAGAAAAAAAGTTGCCTAAATCCAGTCCTGGAAGATCAGGTCTGGTCATTCTGTTACACTCAGAGACCATCTTGACAGAAGAATGACAACCTCTCCCTCATTTTTGGACTGATTGACACCAAACTTCTCACAGGATAGTAGGAGACCATCTGAATGTGTCGTATAAATATCAGCTTTACAACGTCCTTCATGCCTCTTGAAGATAGAGAATTAACCCTTTGATGTAGCACAGGCCACTACAAACAAATAAATCATTTCATGAACCCTGTTAGTCGTTCAGTATTTGTTGTTGTTGGTGTGTGTAGTTTTCTGATAGTATAACAGCAGTCTTGAGTCACCTATCAATAACATAAATATGTATATTTTAAAGTTCAAACATGTACTGTGGGTCTCACAAAGCTTTTAGACGTGCTGTCTTCTATTTCATAGTTTGAGTCTAATTTACAAATAGCTCTTCAGTTGCTATTTTAAACAATGATGATTATTGATGAATTAAATCAAGTTTTACTGTTAAAAGCAGTGGTTTATCTCTATCTTAAATATCTCCACTGTGTTTTGCTGCATGTTTGTTTGTTTATGTTTGTATTTTGTTGATGTACTTTGGGTGTTGATGGTTAATAATTGAGTAGTGAAGGGGTAGGTATAGACGAGCTTATGCTTCATCCTTCTTACTTTGGACATGTTGGGTTAATATTATTGTTTTGACTATAATTATTGTTTGACTAATGTCATTGATTTTGTTTGTTTGTCTTAAGTTTACTTTCTTATGTAACATGTTTGAAATAAAGCATTCATTCATTCATGATTCATTAACATATGATGTCTGCTTTGCCTGAATATTGTTCATGTTGAACTCTATGTCGATCTCAAACTGGGGTAAACAGAGACTTTGTTACAACTTCTAAATCACCAATAGTCATTTTCACAACACATTACCTGCACTGATGATGACTACTATGGGACGTTATTCAAAATTATATCAAATTGTGCTTTATTACAGGTTTCATATCAAACAATTGTTCACAGATCGTCACAAATTTCACGAGTAACCATCAGAGTCAATCTGCACGACGTTGATGGTCTCGTCCTCAGCGAAGACTTGTGTGTAGTAGTTTCTGATCCGAGTCATGGCTCGAGTGACGTCATGCTGACTTGCTCCTGTTCCTAAAATGCTCTGAAGATCCTTCAAAGCCTCACCAGTCAAGCCCATGGTGCATCTTAAAAGAATAAGATAATAAGAATGAGCAGCTGCACTTGTACTAGTTCTGTTCTTCACTTGCTAAATAAACTCTTACGTTGCTGTGACGCTGCCATGCGAGACAACTCTTTCAGGGAATCACAACGACTTGACAGAGACCAGAGGTGGTTCATCTCTTTTTCAAGAATCTTTCACTTCCTGCCGTCTCCTCACTGCCATAACAACGTTGAATCCTCTTTGTCAGAAAGTCAACAGAACCTGGAAAACATTGGATTAATGAAGTCCTATGATTCCGATCATTTGAAGTGTAAAATCTATTGAAAAAGACTCTTCAGTCTGGTACCTACCACCTTGACGGGCACGACTGTGTTTCCAACAACAGAACCCAAAAAACCTTGGCCATAAGCGTCAGCATGTCAGTGCGTCCTGCCACATAAATGTATTTATCATTATTACCAAACATGACAATTTTAATGACCAAAGTGTGTATGATGTAACCACCTCACCTGCTTTTGACATGTTGACCCCTTTCACCTCCGATGGTTAGTCCAGCACCTGATATGCAGCACTCCATCTCACCTAGAAAAGAACATAGAATTGCATTTTAGATTATTTCCATGATGGGATGTGCTGTAGGTTTACAAGTTTGTGTTCACTATGCTTACAAATATTACTTACTAACTTACTTCACGTTTGAAATCATTTGGCAGGAACCACAGTGTCAAGTAGAGACTCAGTTACACTCCAGACCTGCAGGGGGCAAACATGTGCAAAAGACTCTGGTGGAACCAACATTCTGGCCTGTGTTGCCAGTAGGACAAAATTCACCTGCGCACCCACCAGAACAGCATGGCATAAATGTTTGGACTGAGCCAAGTCAGTCTCTCTCACCTGCTCCTGAAAACAGGACATGACCACAGCTCCTGATCACCACGAAGATGCAACTGGTAGGAAAGAAACTACTTTTAATGAGGATTATGTTTGCTCCTGAGTGCTAATAATCTATTAAGATACTTTTGTTTAAGATAATTTAAGCTTGCATTATGTCTTTTGTTTAAACTTAAAACCGATTGTTAAAGCACGTACTTAAATAATTTTGTAAACTTTGTTGGAAAAGCAAGTTATATTAACATTTTATTTAACGAAACGTTGATCTTTATTGAAATGTATTGTAACGTTTGGTCCTCCACACAATGACCAGACGGTTGTCTTGCACAGATATTGTTTCTTTATTTGCTGTACTCACAGAGAGGTTCTTCACACTACAAGTTGAACGCAAACTCTCTCCAACAACCACTGCGCATGCGCACAGACTCACCTTCTTAAAGTGCCCGCAACATTAATGAACAGAGCAAACAGTATCGTTACACTGCCCCCCCCAACAGTTAGTTTCTCGACCCCGAGGAAACGATAAAGTCTCTAAAGCGAATAGGCAGCTGACGATGCCTTCTAGGCCGCTTGGATCTGGCTGCGGGACTAGGACTCTCAACAGTCTGGAGGTCCGAGCTGCTCTGGGTAACTGTTGGTTCCCTCTGGGGCCCCCTATCCACAGCAGCAGGTAATGCTACTGAACGTTCCCCCTGAAAGGAGGGCTGCAACTGTCCCCTGTATGGAGCCAGTCGGTCTCTGTGTAGGACCACCTTTCTGCCTTTAGGGGGTAACTGCACTCGATAGACCACCTCCCCCCACCCTCTCTAGGACTCTACAAGGACCAACCCAGTGACTGTCCAATTTGGGGCACCGACCCTTCTTTCTTCTGGGACTGAAAACCCACACCAGCTCGTCAGAAGAGAAATGTCTCCCTTTAGTGGTCAGGTCATAGTTCCTCTTTTGGCGTATTCCCGCCTTCTCCAACTGGTTCCTTGCGAACGTATGAGCCGTCTCCATACGGTCCTGTCGTTTCCGGGCGTAGTCAGGACCGGGTGCTGCAACTGGTGTTTCTGGTGGCACCCCGAATGCCAGTTCTGCCGGTGTCCTCAGCTCTCGACCCAGCATCAGCAGTGCCGGTGTGCAAGCTGTGGAATCTTGTACAGCAGAACGGTAGGCCAAGAGGACGAGAGGTAGGTGCACATCCCAGTCACGCTGATGCTCCGCAGTAAGAATGGCCAGCTGCTGAGCCAGAGTCCTGTTGAACCTTTCCACAAGGCCATCACTCTGGGGGTGCAGGGGTGTAGTACAAGTTTTTTGTATCCCCAGGCGTTCGCACATGGCAGCAAATGCCCGAGACTCGAAATTTCTACCCTGATCACTGTGCAACGTGGCAGAGTCCCAAATCGGCTAAACATGCCTTCTACCAAGGCATCCGCCACTGTCTCTGCCTCTTAGTCTGAGATGGCGTATGCCTCCGGCCACTTGGTGAAATAGTCCATCGCTGCTAGGACGTAGCGGTTGCCCCGTTCTGAGCGAGGAAAGGGGCCCATGATGTCTACTGCTACCCTTTCCATCGGTGCACCTGCCAGTTGTTGCTGGAGCTGCGCATGTGACCTGTCTAGAGGCCCCTTGTGTGAGGAGCAGGCATCACAGCTACGACAGAAGTCCTCTACATCCCTTCTTTGCAAACCCCAGTAGTAGCTCTGGCGCAGGCGACAGAGGGTCTTAGAGACGCCAAAATGTCCTGACCCTGTGCCCCCATGGCAGGCCTCAAGCACATCTTTTCTAAGTGACTTTGGAACTACCACTTGCCACCTTTCCTCCCCCCAAGATGGGTCCTTCCATGCCCGCTGTAAAACTCCATCTTTCAGCCGCAACGAGTCAAACTTAGACCACAGTCCTTTGGTGGCAGTAGAGAGCCCAGATATATCATCCCATGACGGCTTCTGACTGACCGTGCACCACTGAAGCACTGGCTGTAAATCTGGATCTTCTTCCTGCCTTGTTCTCCACTCAAGTGCTTCAACAACTTGCAGGGCCCTGCATGAGAATTGTCCAGTACTGTCTGCCTGTGTAAGCTCCTTCTCTTTCACCTCTCGCTTATCAAAGTAGCGACAGCCTTCTGAGGCACATGGTCGACGGGACAGTCCATCTGCATTTGAGTGTTGTGTACCTGCCCTGTGTGCTACCGTAAAGTCGAAGGTCTGCAGCTCCTCCAACCAACGAGCAACCTGTCCCTCGGGCTTCCTGAACGACGTCAACCACTGTAGAGCAGCATGATCAGTTCGAACGACAAATGGTGTTCCACAGAGGTAATATTTGAAGTGTTTTACAGCCATCACAACAGCCAACAGTTCTCGTCGAGTCACACAGTAGCGGCGCTCGCTTTTGTTGAGTATCCGACTGAAGTACGCCCCTACTTTCTCTCCGTCCGGTCCAACCTGAGACAGTACAGCTCCTACTCCAACATTACTGGCATCTGTATCCAGAACAAAAGGCAGAGCAGGATAAGGTGGGGCGAGAACCGGCGATTCAGTCAGGGCCTTCCTCAGGTTGTCAAATGCATGCTGGCATTCCTGGTTCCAAGAGAAAACAGAGTCTTTCTGTAGCAGTTGAAACAGTGGGGCTGCAATGGAAGAAAATCCCCGAACAAACTTCCTGTAATAAGAAGCCAAGCCAAGGAAGCTCTTCAGATAAGTCTGATCCACAGGGATTGGCCAGTCTTTAATGGCAGCAACCTTCTCCTCCAGCGTCCCTATGCCCTCACAGTCCAGTTTGTGTCCTAGGAACTCTACCTCTCGCCTTAAGAAGTGACACTTGTCAGGGTGCAGCTTCAAGCCCGCAGCAGCCACTCTGCTCAGCACTAGTCGTAGGGAGTTAAGAGCTTCTTCACACGATGCCCCATGAATTAGAAGGTCATCTAAATACACAAGGCACTGTTGACACGGTACACCAGCTAGCATGCCATCCATTAGTCTCTCAAAGGTGGCTGGGGCATTACAGAGGCCAAAACTAAGGACCTTGAATTGCCACAGCCCCCTGCTTGTATAGAATGCAGTCTTTGGCCTGGACTCTGGTGACAACGGCACTTGCCAATATCCACTCCGAAGGTCCAGAGAGCAGAACCAGGAAGACCCTGCTACCAGGTCCAGTGTCTTGTCGTTTCTGGGAAGCGGATACGAGTCCTTTCGGGTGACCTTGTTTAGGGGTCTATAGTCCACACAAAACCGCATTCGTGAACTGTTCTTTTTAGGGACAATCACCACCGCAGAGGCCCATGGGCTATCAGAAGGTTCAATAATCCCAGCCTCCAGCATCTGCTCCAACTCCTTGTCAGCAGCTTCCTGGTGGGCAAAAGGAAGTCGTCGCGGTCGCACCTTGATGGGTCTTGCATCCCCTGTGTCGATATAGTGCTCTACCAAGTGTGTCAACCCGACCTCACTGTCATTTAGAGCAAAAAAGTCTTTAAATTCGACCAGTACCTGCCACAGTCTATCCTGCTGAACAAACCCTCGCAGTTCAATGCCCAGATTTTCCTCACTGCCGTGATCCGCTCATCGCCCTCTCCGACCAAATGGGGTTCCTCACTCATTTCAGCAGAGAAGGCGGTGTTGGCTGTGGGTACAGGTGCTCTCGAATGCATGGGAAGGGATGTTAATGTAAACACTGCCCTCCCGGAAACGCCAGGGAACTATTCCCCAAGTTCAGGATGCATCCCACCGTGCGTAAGAAGTCCAACCCGAGGATGCAGGCATCTTGTATATCAGCCACCCAGGCTGTAAAAAGTCAGGTTCCCCACCTTAAACTGGAACACACACTTTCCCTTCATTGGAGCCAAGTCGCCAGTCACTGTCCTCAGACACACCGTCGTTGCCTCCAGTGAAGCCCCTGCAGGGACTATGTCGGGTCGCACCAGCATTGCGGTTAGACCCGGTGTCCACCAGAGCCGTGCAGGATGTTCCCTCTACCATCACTGGAACATGGCAAAAGTCCCCAACTTGGGTCCAACCCACTGCGATGACTTGGCTTGAGGGGGTTGTTGATGGTGTCTGAGTGGTTGCGCTTTGGGCTACAGTGTCCCCACTTACACAGGCCCTTGGCCGTTTCCCTGCTGTGTAGCGAACCTGGGGCATTGTCTGAGTAGGTGTCCAGGTTGTCAACACCCCCAGCAGTTCTGTAGTCGACGGCGGGGACGCAGAGTAGAACCTCCAGCCTGCAGAGCTGCTGCTTGGATTACCTCCTGCTGCCATTCTCTGTCCTCCATTTCTCTGCCCGGAACTGCAAGCATTCTTACTGATGTTGACCCATTCGTCTCTTCAAAATCTCTGCTTAGTATCTCTCTCTCCACAGCTAATTCCAGAGCTTCATTCAGCGTGGCAGGACGAGTAAGAAGCGTGTGGATCAGCAGCTCTTTAGGACTGAGAGCCTGCAGGAACTGATCTCTCGCCAGCTCTTTCTGAACCGCTGGCAGCATGGCATCATAGGCGCGCTTGCACATGTACTCAATGTCACTTGCAAGGGTTGGGAGGGGTTCACCAGGTCCTCTGCGTCGGTTATGAAACTCCGAACGCAGGAGGACTGACTGTCCATGTTGTCCAAACCGCCTCTGTAGCGCCCCCACTAGGGCACAGTAGTCGCCTCTCTCCTCACGACTCAGCAGCAGCAGACATGAAGCAGCATCCTCCCTCAGACACAAGGCAAGCTGAAGTGCTCTGTGTTTAATGTTCCACCCAGCAGCGTCAGCGAGCAGTTCAAACTGGGCTTTGAACACCTCCCATGGTGTTTTCCCATTAAATTTAGGCGTTTTGATGTTTATCGGAGACGTTTGAAATGGAGCAGCGTCTCCCATGTTGAAATCACGTGACATACCGGGTCCACGTGGAGAAGAACTTGTCACGTTTCTCGCCGAACCCGGAGAAAAACCAGCTTCTTCTGAGAGTTGTAATACAGCGTCTCTTAACTGTTGTCTCGCACCAACGTCCATCTCCTCTCTCTCGCTCTTCACTTTTCCGTACATACCGGCGGCGTTCAATGTTCGTTAGCAAAGTTCGTTGCTAATAGCCGTTAGCTTCGCCTCAGGAGCAGGTTCGAAAAAGTCGCTTCTGACACCAATGTAACGTTTGGTCCTCCACACAATGACCAGACGGTTGTCTTGCACAGATATTGTTTCTTTATTTGCTGTACTCACAGAGAGGTTCTTCACACTACAAGTTGAACGCAAACTCTCTCCAACAACCACTGCGCACAGACTCACCTTCTTAAAGTGCCCGCAACATTATTGAACAGAACAAACAGGATCGTTACACTGCCCCCCCAACAGTTAGTTTCCCGACCCCGAGGAAACGATAAAGTCTCTAAATCGAGGAGGCAGCTGACGATGCCTTCTAGGCCGCTTGGATCTGGCCGCGGGACTAGGACTCTCAACAGTCTGGAGGTCCGAGCTGCTCTGGGTAGCTGTTCCCATCTGGGGCCCCCTATCCACAGCAGCAGGTAATGCTACTGAACGTTACCCCTGAAAGGAGGGCTGCAACTGTCCCCTGTATGGAGCCAGTCTGTCTCTGTGTAGGACCACCTTTCTGCCTTTAGGGGGTAACTGCACTCGATAGACCACCTCCCCCACCCTCTCTAGGACTCTACAAGGACCAACCCAGTGACTGTCCAATTTGGGGCACCAACCCTTCTTTCTTCTGGGACTGAAAACCCACACCAGCTTGTCTAATTCATGTTTCTGTTTTAAAGGTTTTCGACCAATTCTTTAGTGACAATTATATTCCGAACTGGAATCTTTGACTGAAATCATCAGAAGAAAATAAAAACCAAAGAAAGAGAATCGAGTTGTCCTTTGCATCCTTCGACAAGTGGTCAAGCCCTTTTCAAGTTTAGGCATAATTGTGGTTCGAGCAGACACAGAACTTGACACACAGTGAGAAAGGTTTCATGTCGAGCAGGTCTGGAGTTCTGGGCAGTTCTTGCAGGTCACTTCCATGCAAAAACAAAACAAAAAACATACTAGTGCTCCCTTTTAAATATAATAAATCAATAAATACAAGCAAGTATACTTGATCATTCAGAGATAAGCTCTCCATGTTTCCTTCATCCATTGTTTGATGGTGTTTCCATCTGGTTCACCTCTTTATGCTGGAATTTAAAATACTTTTCATTATTATTTTATATATATTCTTTCATTTAAAGAAAACAACAGATCAAATCCCTCATCCAAAAGGGTTAAAATAAACGTATACTTATATACTTAAATACGATAAATATGTTATCTGTATTAATATGCGGAAGTGATAAATGAAATCAATATCTTGAATATAAATAAAATAAATCGCCTACCATGACCTGCCAATATAGCAAACTTTTTATTGGAATATAAATATATTTCCGTTCTTTCAAAATAACAAACAAAATACGTGTGTGAGTTACATTATAATTTAAAAAGCTAAGTTTTAGCGAACTAGCTCTCGTGTGAACGCACCACAGAAAGATACATTACACGCAATGAAACATCTGAGTCTTAAAGCAATAATTATATCTTACCTCAATAGACGAGTGACGCGCACCTGGTTCCGTCAAGTTATGCACAAACGTGAGGATAAAATGCTATCGATCTTTGTCAACAAGTATGACGTCTACATCCGAAGGATTGGAGGAAGTTGCGTGTGCGGCAGTTTGAAAACTTTTTACCAGACGCTAAAACTACAGAACTTAACTCTCTATACAAGCACACATCTACAAGTGTATTCAATGGAGCTTTTAAAAAACAAGCACAATATCACATTTTATTCCTGTGGTGTGACTCGTCTACATTCCTGCACGAACGTCTGAGCTGTGTTTAAAAAAAAAAAAAGGTCAAATACAGATTAAATGCGCATTTTTCAAGTTAAATAAACAAGGAACATTTATTAGGAACTGGATCATTACTTTGTCAATGTGTGTTTTTCTAAACTCCCGTTTATAAGTGTGTGTGACGTCACCGCTGCAGGATCAGTTTATAAGTGTGTGTGACGTCACCGCTGCAGGATCAGTTTATAAGTGTGTGTGACGTCACCGCTGCAGGATCAGTTTATAAGTGTGTGTGACGTCACCGCTGCAGGATCAGTTTATTAGCGTGTGTGACGTCACCGCTGCAGGATCAGTTTATAAGTGTGTGTGACGTCACCTCTGCAGGATCAGTTTATAAGTGTGTGTGACGTCACCTCTGCAGGATCAGTTTATAAGTGTGTGTGACGTCACCGCTGCAGGATCAGTTTATTAGTGTGTGTGACGTCACCGCTGCAGGATCAGTTTATAAGTGTGTGTGACGTCACCGCTGCAGGATCAGTTTATAAGTGTGTGTGACGTCACCGCTGCACAGATCAGTTTATTAGTGTGTGTGACGTCACCTCTGCAGGATCAGTTTATAAGTGTGTGTGACGTCACCGCTGCAGGATCAGTTTATAAGTGTGTGTGACGTCACCGCTGCAGGATCAGTTTATAAGTGTGTGTGACGTCACCTCTGCAGGATCAGTTTATAAGTGTGTGTGACGTCACCGCTGCACAGATCAGTTTATTAGTGTGTGTGACGTCACCGCTGCAGGATCAGTTTATAAGTGTGTGTGACGTCACCGCTGCAGGATCAGTTTATTAGTGTGTGTGACGTCACCTCTGCAGGATCAGTTTATAAGTGTGTGTGACGTCACCTCTGCAGGATCAGTTTATAAGTGTGTGTGACGTCACCGCTGCAGGATCAGTTTATTAGCGTGTGACGTCACCGCTGCAGGATCAGTTTATTAGTGTGTGTGACGTCACCGCTGCAGGATCAGTTTATAAGTGTGTGTGACGTCACCGCTGCAGGATCAGTTTATTAGTGTGTGTGACGTCACCGCTGCAGGATCAGTTTATAAGTGTGTGTGACGTCACCGCTGCAGGATCAGTTTATAAGTGTGTGTGACGTCACCGCTGCAGGATCAGTTTATTAGTGTGTGTGACGTCACCTCTGCAGGATCAGTTTATAAGTGTGTGTGACGTCACCTCTGCAGGATCAGTTTATTAGCGTGTGTGACGTAAACGCTGCAGGATCAGTTTATAAGTGTGTGTGACGTCACCGCTGCAGGATCAGTTTATAAGTGTGTGTGACGTCACCTCTGCAGGATCAGTTTATAAGTGTGTGTGACGTCACCGCTGCAGGATCAGTTTATTAGTGTGTGACGTCACCGCTGCAGGATCAGTTTATTAGTGTGTGACGTCACCGCTGCAGGATCAGTTTATTAGTGTGTGACGTCACCGCTGCAGGATCGCGATTACTGTTGTCAAACGTCACGTAGACGCTCATAATCGCAGCTAAATAAAAAGAAAACATATGTCTATAAACGCAATCTCAATGAAAGGTTCTATTTTCATAGAAAAGAGCACCGGATTATAAAGAGCATCAAGTGAAATAACACAGACCTTATTTTACTCATTCATAAAACAATGTCAACATTATGGAGTTGAAACACCTACAAATATACAATATAGTCACTTTTACAGGACCTTTTAAGCATGTATTAATCCGTGAGAGCCTCTTGACTTCCGCGATGTGTGAACAATCCAAGCTTCAAAAAATAAAATTAAGCATTTTTTACCAATTTATGTTCATCTCCTTAAAGTGGATCAAGGTCGTTAAGCACAATCGGTGTTAGAGTCGCACTGTTGACATTAAACATTTCAAGTGCGCTTCATAGTTCTAGAATTACGGTAGCCAAATGACAACAGCGACACGTCACGTTACCATGGCAACGATGAGTTAGGCGACGCCTCAAATGTAACCCGGTTCGTTTGAATCCGACGTCGGGGAGTGCTCTGTATATTACTGGGTGACCCGGGTAGGCGAAAACCAACGTTTTTGTCCCCCCTGTAACGTTACCTTAGTGACGCCAGGGGGACATTGCACGGCGTCGGATGGTATGACGCCTCGGGTGTGAGGACGTGTTGTTCGTCATATTATAGAAACTATCTTCATATAGAAGAGTTGAACGTCTTTAATAAATAATATACAGTATATAATCTTTAATAACGTGAATAATGATTCATGCAACACAATTGTGATCCAACTTAAGTGATCATTTAAAAAATCTCACTAAAATGAATTCATAAAATGTCTTACTTTATTCTTTACGACAAATAAACAATTAAAATGTCTACGTTTCAAAACTGGGTTCATGCTCCGTCGCTCGCTTTCCTGCAGCTCCTCCTGCCGCCATCTTAACGGTCATTCAATTCTCAGGACAGCAGAAGTTTGAACTTTGACCAATGTTTTGAACTGAAACCCACAGTAGAAAAAAACTGAAAACATCTAATTCTATCAGAGTATTTATCTTTTATTTTCCATTCTATATAATTAAACTATAACAACTATAGTTAACTAAACAATTTTCAACTATAAACAATTTTCAACTATAATCAAACAATTTTCAACTTTAATCAAACAATTTTCAACTGTAATCAAACAATTTTCAACTATAATCAAACAATTTTCAACTTTAATCAAACAATTTTCAACTGTAATCAAACAATTTTCAACTATAATCAAACAATTTAATCTAGAATCAAACAATTTTCAACTATAATCAAACAATTATCAACTATAATCAAACAATTTTCAACTATAATCAAACAATTTAATCTAGAATCAAACAATTTTCAACTATAATCAAACAATTTTCAACTATAATCAAACAATTTTCAACTATAATCAAACAATTTTCAACTATAATCAAACAATTTAATCTAGAATCAAACAATTATCAACTATAATCAAACAATTTTCAACTTTAATCAAACAATTTTCAACTGTAATCAAACAATTTTCAACTATAATCAAACAATTTAATCTAGAATCAAACAATTTTCAACTATAATCAAACAATTATCAACTATAATCAAACAATTTTCAACTATAATCAAACAATTTAATCTAGAATCAAACAATTTTCAACTATAATCAAACAATTTTCAACTATAATCAAACAATTTTCAACTATAATCAAACAATTTTCAACTATAATCAAACAATTTAATCTAGAATCAAACAATTTTCAACTATAATCAAACAATTTTCAACTATAATCAAACAATTTAATCTAGAATCAAACAATTTTCAACTATAATCAAACAATATTCAACTATAATCAAACAATTTTCAACTATAATCAAACAATTTTCAACTATAATCAAACAATTTTCAACTATAATCAAACAATTTTCAACTATAATCAAACAATTTTCAACTATAATCAAACAATTTTCAACTATAATCAAACAATTTTCAACTATAATCAAACAATTTTCAACTATAATCAAACAATTTTCAACTATAATCTAACAATTTCAACTATAATCAAACAATTTTCAACTATAATCAAACAATTTTCAACTATAATCAAACAATTTAAACTATAATCAAACAATTTTCAACTGTAATCAAACAATTTTCAACTATAATCAAACAATTTAAACTATAATCAAACAATTTTCAACTATAATCAAACAATTTTCAACTGTAATCAACTATTTTCAACTATAATCAAACAATTATCAACTATAATCAAAACAATTTTCAACTGTAATCAAACAATTTTCAACTATAATCAAACAATTTTCAACTATAATCAAACAATTTTCAACTATAATGTTCAACTTTAATCAAACAATATTGAGAATAAAGTCACATTTGAGATCAAAGGCATCACGAGAGAAGAAAGTCACTCGAGGTAATAAGACGACCTTTGATATGAGAACATTTGAAGAGAGTTCTTTCACTGGTCAGTCTGAGGTTCTAATGGCTCAACAATCGTTCACGTCTTCACCCAACAGTCCGTGGTCGTCCCAGATCAGCAGTTTGTCCAGCAAGAAGAAGAAGGCGAAGAAGAAGAACGAACAAGCTGCCAACAGCTGGGTCTGGGACGACGAGGCTCACTGTCTGAAGTTCACCGGGTGAGTTGATGGACACCAGATCATCTCAGAGGTTCCTTGAACTGATGGTCCACAGGTCGGACCTGACGGAGCAGGAGGTGGTCCGACGACGCAGCAACTTCATGTTCAACGACCTGCAGCACCGCTCAGAGTGGTAGGTGTCCATGTGGCGACACAGCTCAGAGGTTCTGAAGTGTGGTCTGCTCCCAGGTTGGCGGACATTTGCAAGTGGAAAGAAAGGGGGCGCAAGAGTCTGGGGAAGGTTCTGAGTCAAGCTCAGTTCGACACATATAAAGCCACCATCATGGACAAGCAGGGCGACTTCATCACACTGGACGACGTCAAACGTGAGTCATGGTCCAAGCTGGGACCTCCAACAGCACGACTGGTGGAAGGTAGAACAGTGACGCCTCCCGAAGCTTCGTGAAGCTTTGTAGAGCAGCATTGTCAGTACATAACTATGTTGTATGATCTTAGGACTTGACCATCTTGAAACATCAAATGGTGGAGCTCTGAAATGTATGACACTGTTTCATGAAGCTTTGTGAAGCTTCGTAAAACCTCGTGAAGCTCCATGAAGCTTTGCAAAGCCTTGTGAAGCCTCGTGAAGCCCTGTGAAGCCACATGAGCTTTGTGAAGCTTTGTGAAGCCTCTTGAAGCCTCATGAAGCTTAGTGAAGCCTTGTGAAGCCTTATGAAGCCACATGAAACTCTGTGAAGCCCCGTGAAGCCACATGAGCTTTGTGAAGCCTTGTGAAGCCTCTTGAAGCCTATTGAAGCCTCATGAAACTTAGTGAAGCCTTGTGAAGCCTTGTGAAGGTTCTGACCCGAGTGTCTCTGAGTCGTAGAAGTAGCCATCGGACTGCTGCAGGAGAACTACTATCCTCCCATCCCCGTCTGCTTCATGGACGTCCTCAAGTGAGCCGCCATCTTGGAAGTATGTGCTTGATGTGTATGTGAGACTTTGTCTGTGAGCGCAGGAACAAAGACCTGGACAGCTTCCTGATCGACCTCTTCCTGTACCTGTCGTGTCACCTGGAGCACATGGCGCTGGAGAACAAGCCTCAGTCCATCACCGGGTGAGTGACTCACGGCGCCGGACTCACCCAGGAACACTAACTTCCTTCTCCAGAGAGAAGCTAATCACGGAGCAGCAGAAACTGGCTCGGATCATGGCCAAGAAGGAGATCGCCCACGAGAAGCTGTCCGTGTCCTACCTGAGCCTCTTCACCGACCTGCACATCACGCCTCAGCTGGAGCAGAGACACGTCACGCATCACATGTGAGTCTGAGGAACATACGACTTCCCTTTCTCCAGCCTCTGGTTCAATCCTGCATCTCCTGGTGTTATCTCTGGGTCAAGGTGACCCGAAGGCCCGGAAACAAATGTGTTTGTGGTATCCATTGTGTTGTCACTGGGTCAAGGTGACCCGAAGGCCTGGGGAAAAAAATGTGTTTGTGGTATCCCTTGTGTTGTCCTTGGGCCAAGGTCATCCGAAGGCCCGGAAACAAATGTGTTTGTGGTATCCATTGTGTTGTCACTGGGTCAAGGTGACCCGAAGGCCTGGGGAAAAAAAAAGTGTTTGTGGTATCCCTTGTGTTGTCTCTCGGTCAAGGTGACCTGAAGGCCTGGAAACAAATGTGTTTGTGGTATCCCTTGTGTTATCTCTCGGTCAAGGTGACCCGAAGGCCCGGAAACAAATGTGTTTGTGGTATCCCTTGTGTTGTCCTTGGGCCAAGGTCATCCAAGGCCCGGAAACAAATGTGTTTGTGGTATCCATTGTGCTGTCACTGGGTCAAGGTGACCCGAAGGCCTGGGGAAAAAAAAGTGTTTGTGGTATCCCTTGTGTTGTCTCTCGGTCAAGGTGACCTGAAGGCCTGGAAACAAATGTGTTTGTGGTATCCCTTGTGTTATCTCTCGGTCAAGGTGACCCGAAGGCCCGGAAACAAATGTGTTTGTGGTATCCCTTGTGTTGTCCTTGGGCCAAGGTCATCCAAGGCCCGGAAACAAATGTGTTTGTGGTATCCATTGTGCTGTCACTGGGTCAAGGTGACCCGAAGGCCTGGGGAAAAAAATGTGTTTGTGGTATCCCTTGTGTTGTCTCTCTGTCAAGGTGACCCGAAGGCCTGGAAACAAATGTGTTTGTGGTATCCCTTGTGTTATCTCTCGGTCAAGGTGACCCGAAGGCCCGGAAACAAATGTGTTTGTGGTATCCCTTGTGTTGTCCTTGGGCCAAGGTCATCCGAAGGCCCGGAAAAAAATGTGTTTGTGGTATCCATTGTGTTGTCACTGGGTCAAGGTGACCCGAAGGCCCGGGAAAAAAATTGTTTGTGGTATCCCTTGTGTTGTCTCTCGGTCAAGGTGACCTGAAGGCCTGGAAACAAATGTGTTTGTGGTATCCATTGTGTTGTCACTGGGTCAAGGTCACCCGAAGGCCTGGGGAAAAAAATGTGTTTGTGGTATCCCTTGTGTTGTCTCTCGGTCAAGGTGACCTGAAGGCCTGGAAACAAATGTGTTTGTGGTATCCCTTGTGTTATCTCTCGGTCAAGGTGACCCGAAGGCCCGGAAACAAATGTGTTTGTGGTATCCCTTGTGTTGTCCTTGGGCCAAGGTCATCCGAAGGCCCGGAAACAAATGTGTTTGTGGTATCCATTGTGTTGTCACTGGGTCAAGGTGACCCGAAGGCCTGGGGAAAAAAATGTGTTTGTGGTATCCCTTGTGTTGTCTCTCGGTCAAGGTGACCCGAAGGCCTGGAAACAAATGTGTTTGTGGTATCCCTTGTGTTATCTCTCGGTCAAGGTGACCCGAAGGCCCGGAAACAAATGTGTTTGTGGTATCCCTTGTGTTGTCCTTGGGCCAAGGTCATCCGAAGGCCCGGAAACAAATGTGTTTGTGGTATCCATTGTGTTGTCACTGGGTCAAGGTGACCCGAAGGCCCGGGAAAAAAATTGTTTGTGGTATCCCTTGTGTTGTCTCTCGGTCAAGGTGACCTGAAGGCCTGGAAACAAATGTGTTTGTGGTATCCATTGTGTTGTCACTGGGTCAAGGTGACCCGAAGGCCTGGGGAAAAAAATGTGTTTGTGGTATCCCTTGTGTTGTCTCTCGGTCAAGGTGACCTGAAGGCCTGGAAACAAATGTGTTTGTGGTATCCCTTGTGTTATCTCTCGGTCAAAGTGACCCGAAGGCCCGGAAACAAATGTGTTTGTGGTATCCCTTGTGTTGTCCTTGGGCCAAGGTCATCCAAAGGCCCGGAAACAAATGTGTTTGTGGTATCCATTGTGTTGTCACTGGGTCAAGGTGACCCGAAGGCCTGGGGAAAAAAATGTGTTTGTGGTATCCCTTGTGTTGTCTCTCGGTCAAGGTGACCTGAAGGCCTGGAAACAAATGTGTTTGTGGTATCCCTTGTGTTATCTCTCGGTCAAGGTGACCCGAAGGCCTGGAAACAAATGTGTTTGTGGTATCCCTTGTGTTGTCCTTGGGCCAAGGTCATCCGAAGGCCCGGAAACAAATGTGTTTGTGGTATCCATTGTGTTGTCACTGGGTCAAGGTGACCCGAAGGCCTGGGGAAAAAAATGTGTTTGTGGTATCCCTTGTGTTGTCTCTCGGTCAAGGTGACCTGAAGGCCTGGAAACAAATGTGTTTGTGGTATCCCTTGTGTTATCTCTCGGTCAAGGTGACCTGAAGGCCTGGAAACAAATGTGTTTGTGGTATCCCTTGTGTTATCTCTCGGTCAAGGTGACCTGAAGGCCTGGAAACAAATGTGTTTGGGCGAAATGTTCGTGGAGGGAAACAATCAGCAGAAGCCTCCCGGAATTGTTCTCAGGTTTTGCGTGGATACACTCAGCTGTCCTACTATATTCTATTTCATATATTAAACCTATTGAGATAGGAACATTTTCACAACTTTACCCAAGAGTGTATCGTGGCTCTTTCAACCTCGAAATGGCGAGTTCCCCTGCCCAAGACCTCAGAGCCCGAGCTGGGGTGTAAGTCTGGATCAGATCACTGATGGAAGGTCTGACCATGAATAGATCTGAAAGTAAGAACCAGAATTTTAAAATGATCCTGAAAGAAACTGGAAGCCAGTGAAGAGTTTGAAGGAGAAATGTGAGTTCTTCTACTAGAGCGGCCAGTGAAGAGTTTGAAGGAGAAATGTGAGTTCTTCTACTAGAGCGGCCAGTGAAGAGTTTGAAGGAGAAATGTGAGTTCTTCTACTAGAGCCGCCAGTGAAGAGTTTGAAGGAGAAATGTGAGTTCTTCTACTAGAGCCGCCAGTGAAGAGTTTGAAGGAGAAATGTGAGTTCTTCTACTAGAGCAGCCAGTGAAGAGTTTGAAGGAGAAATGTGAGTTCTTCTACTAGAGCAGCCAGTGAAGAGTTTGAAGGAGAAATGTGAGTTCTTCTACTAGAGCCGCCAGTGAAGAGTTTGAAGGAGAAATGTGAGTTCTTCTACTAGAGCCGCCAGTGAAGAGTTTGAAGGAGAAATGTGAGTTCTTCTACTAGAGCGGCCAGTGAAGAGTTTGAAGGAGAAATGTGAGTTCTTCTACTAGAGCGGCCAGTGAAGAGTTTGAAGGAGAAATGTGAGTTCTTCTACTAGAGCCGCCAGTGAAGAGTTTGAAGGAGAAATGTGAGTTCTTCTACTAGAGCAGCCAGTGAAGAGTTTGAAGGAGAAATGTGAGTTCTTCTACCAGAGCCGCCAGTGAAGAGTTTGAAGGAGAAATGTGAGTTCTTCTACTAGAGCGGCCAGTGAAGAGTTTGAAGGAGAAATGTGAGTTCTTCTACTAGAGCAGCCAGTGAAGAGTTTGAAGGAGAAATGTGAGTTCTTCTACTAGAGCGGCCAGTGAAGAGTTTGAAGGAGAAATGTGAGTTCTTCTACTAGAGCCGCCAGTGAAGAGTTTGAAGGAGAAATGTGAGTTCTTCTACTAGAGCTGCCAGTGAAGAGTTTGAAGGAGAAATGTGAGTTCTTCTACTAGAGCAGCCAGTGAAGAGTTTGAAGGAGAAATGTGAGTTCTTCTACTAGAGCGGCCAGTGAAGAGTTTGAAGGAGAAATGTGAGTTCTTCTACTAGAGCAGCCAGTGAAGAGTTTGAAGGAGAAATGTGAGTTCTTCTACTAGAGCGGTCAGTGAAGAGTTTGAAGGAGAAATGTGAGTTCTTCTACTAGAGCAGCCAGTGAAGAGTTTGAAGGAGAAATGTGAGTTCTTCTACTAGAGCGGCCAGTGAAGAGTTTGAAGGAGAAATGTGAGTTCTTCTACTAGAGCAGCCAGTGAAGAGTTTGAAGGAGAAATGTGAGTTCTTCTACTAGAGCGGCTCAGAATTCTGGCTGCAGAGTTTTGTATAAACTGCAGGCGAGACACATCCTTCTTGTTAAGACATGAAAATAAAGTGTTACAATAGTGTAAACGACACAAACGAACTCTTCGTGTTCTCTGTAAAAGTTTGACCACAACACGTCCAGACTCTGTAGAATGTTCTGCTAGAGTAACGATGTTTTCATTCTCAGGGGCCAGATGACGGCGAACAGCACCGAGTGTTTGCTTCACGCAGTGAGTACGAAGAGCAGGTTCTGTAGTTGGACTATTTTTATGATTTTAATTCATTAGTTACCTAATCATTTATTTTGTCACACATCAACATCTTCAACATCATCTCATGTACTGAGGGGTTTTACCAGTGGTGGACTGTCAGGGCCAGCAAGGCCTTCTCTGCTGGCCTAAACACTATCAGACAGAATCACTGACTTATGTTTTAATATATTTTTTCCATGAATATTATTATATATAATATTATATAATAATATAATATTATTAGTATTAAATTATTTCCAATAGTCTATTTTATTTCGTAGCTTTTCTCTTGGTTGCGCTGCTTCCACTGGTGTTTATTTATTTTAGAGCTTTTATCCAATCATATTTCAGCCATCATCTGTTGCCAGGGTCAAACATCTGCCTCGACGCCTTCAGAATGGTAAAGGAACTCAAATCTCTCTCCTGTCTAATGAGTTCTGCGCATTCGTTTGATCCAAGGAAGACATTTTAGAATTAAAACAGTCAATTTATTAATAACAAAGTATGATTACCAAAGTAGGCCTTACAAGACCTTAAATACAACAGTTAAACAAAGAAATGCAAATTATTCAAATTGTTCAGATTGTTCAGAAATACCACAGTTCCAGCGCTTGGTCCAGTCTCTGTCAGACATCCTGGCTCACCCAGGTCCTCCCAGAGAGTGGCCCTTAATCTTTAGATCGTCTCGTCTTTTAAAGCCCTCAAGACACTCAAGACACTCCCATCATAAGTTAAGTTCCCCAAATCTGACTCCATAATGAACAACAGATGTTGTTTGATCTGATCACTAATCTAGACAGAGAATCTCCTGACCTCCTTCACACCTGTTATCTCCAACCAGGTTCGAGGACCATCAATTCTGTGTCTTGATACTTCAAAAGTCGGGAACATCCTTGTCTAAACAATCACGACATTTGTTACCGTGGCTTTATCCTTCCTCCCCCAATACATACAGTATGTTATCTTCACAGTCAGCACTTCTAACAAAATGGCACCAAGGTCCATAAAAGTTAAGACACAGTTGGCCAGAGCCCCTGAGCCCTGGACCTTCAACCCCTGCTGTGAGAAGAGAGATGTCGTAAAACACAACACAGGATGTTTAAGATCTGAACGAGAGATGACATTATCAATGTTTAACAGTTGATTACACAAAGGACATACATTCAACTCATCAATGGATACACCTATAGGAAAGTAATTTAGAATATGTCTTCAATGGACAGTGGTGTCTGTAGTTTAAAGTAAGAATGACGCTGTTGCTTCAACCAATCAGAGTTCTAGTTGACAACACCTTCTAGCAGGCGTCCAGTGACGTCAGCATCTTCACGTCCTTTGATTGGATGTTCAGAGAAATACTAGTCAGAGCATCTATAGCTAGCGGCGCGAACTCAAATATTTTGCGAGTGGATTTCATAACTTTTTTAACAATGTCTGACGGAGGAGAAGACATTGATTTGGTCGCACGAATCCAAACTTCCTCCAGAAACACGACTGGACAGACTAGACCTCCAGCATCGGCCTCCATGGCGATAGAAAGTTATTGTTGGAACTGAAACAGATAAACAACAGAGTAATCGAACTCTTCTTGAGGAAAGAAAGGATGGACTTTGCTTACAAATTATCAGTAGTTTTGTAAGTAGTAATGCATTTTATTTAAACGTTTTAATACTTTTGTCATGAGGTTAATCTTGATGTTTCTGCTGGAGATGATGTATGTATGGCAGCTGTGGCTACAGTGACGAGACACTTGTTCAATCGTCCTAATTG
Organism: Callionymus lyra; assembly: GCF_982586985.1. Lineage (NCBI taxonomy): Eukaryota > Metazoa > Chordata > Actinopteri > Syngnathiformes > Callionymidae > Callionymus > Callionymus lyra. The sequence continues at coordinate 3,028,264 of NC_141820.1, read as the reverse complement.
TGTTTCTTGCTTTACTAATGACATTCTTTCTTGCTACACGAGATACATTTCTGGGATGCGACGCCTGTTATACTGCATTTCTGTGTAATATTGATGGTTTCTATAGCCGTGGAGTCATAATGATGGCATTAAGAGGTGGATTAGTTCATGTTGGACAGTGAAGGCCTGGGTGTGAAGTGCACGACCCGCCACTGGGTTTTACACACAAAGAAACGTTGCTGAGCCTCCTTTAAGTCAAAGTCCATATCAATATTAATACTGAAAAGTGTTGGTTATTCCTCAGGGTGTGTAGGTGACGTACGGATCAGCTGCTCAGATGTTCAGGTACATGATCGATCAATATTGATCATAGATTATCACACAGTAGTTGTCGTTACAGGAGTGGATATTAAATTAGTCACAAACTTAATATGTTCTCATTCACCAAACTATTGATCTGTATTTATTAAGACAACATCGATCATTTAATAATGAATATTTTAATCCACTACTTTACACTATTGAGAAATAAAACTTAAGTAATTTTGAGCTGTTTTTTAAAATATTACAAAGAAAATGATTCTGATTCTGATTTTGGTGAAACGACGTTTGATCGAAGTGAAGCTGCAATGAAAGCAGCTGAAGCCGTGATCATGTGATCGATCTCTTTGAAAAACACATTAATACATAAATAAATACACTTTCACATCAATTGTTTTGGTTTTAGTTCATAAATGTAATAACAACTTGTGTGTTGCAGTTGTTTCACACATTTATATGAAACTCAGACGATCAGATCATCTTCATCATCTTCATCTTTATCTTCATCATCTTCATCTTCTTCATCTTTATCTTCTTCATCTTTATCTTCATCTTCATCATCTTCATCATCATCTTCATCATCATTTTCATCTTTATCATCATCATCTTCATCTTTATCTTCATCATCTTCATCTTCTTCATCTTTATCTTCTTCATCTTTATCTTCATCTTCATCATCTTCATCATCATCTTCATCATCATTTTCATCTTCATCATCATCATCTTTATCTTTATCTTTATCTTCTTCATCTTTATCTTCATCTTCATCATCTTCATCATCATCTTCATCATCATTTTCATCTTCATCATCATCATCTTCATCTTTATCTTTATCTTCATCTTCATCTTTATCTTTATCTTTATCTTCTTCATCTTCTTCATCTTCATCTTCATTATCTTCATCTTTATCTTCATCTTTATCTTTATCTTTATCTTTATCTTTATCTTCTTCATCTTCTTCATCTTCTTCATCTTCATCTTCTTCATCTTCTTCATCTTCTTCATCTTCATCTTCTTCATCTTCATCTTCATCATCTTCATCTTCATCTTCTTCATCTTCTTCATCTTCATCTTCATCATCTTCATCTTCTTCATCTTCTTCATCTTCTTCATCTTTATCTTTATCTTTATCTTTATCTTTATCTTCATCTTCATCTTCATCTTCATCTTCATCTTCATCTTCATCTTCATCATCTTCATCTTCATCTTCATCTTCATCATCATCATCATCATCATCATCATCATCATCATCATCATCATCATCATCATCATCATCATCATCATCATCATCATCATCATCATCATCATCATCATCATCATCATCATCATCATCATCTTCTTCTTCTTCTTCTTCTTCTTCTTCTTCTTCTTCTTCTTCTTCTTCTTCTTCTTCTTCTTCTTCTTCTTCTTCTTCTTCTTCTTCTTCTTCTTCTTCTTCTTCTTCTTCTTCTTCTTCTTCTTCTTCTTCTTCTTCTTCTTCTTCTTCTTCTTCTTCTTCTTCTTCTTCTTCTTCTTCTTCTTCTTCTTCTTCTTCTTCTTCTTCTTCTTCTTCTTCTTCTTCTTCTTCTTCTTCTTCTTCTTCTTCTTCTTCTTCTTCTTCTTCTTCTTCTTCTTCTTCTTCTTCTTCTTCATCATACTAGCTTGACGTTTCAAATAAACCCCTGATCGTCTGTCAATAAAGTATTTTCGTTAATAAATGTATATAAAATATAAACATTTACACGGAGCTCGTCTGCACTATTTAAATGTAAGTATGTTCATGTCAGACATGTTTAAAAGAACAAATATAAACAGTTAAACCAGTTTATATTCATGTTTTCATTTGTTTGTTCTGATCGCAGAGATAAAAATCACAGACTCTGCTTCATTTAAATATGTAAATGAGGGCGTGGAAAGGGACGAACAAGTCTGCGATTAATTCTACGTTGATGGGGATGTACGAAGAATTTTTGTGCTGCACCATCTTCTGGATTTCAGTTCCAGACATATTTAGTAGAAGATCTACGAACTTCTTGAGGCCCCTGGTGTTTTGATTGACACACGACATTAAAACCAAAACATAATGTGAATTTTATCTCAAATATTTTTGATATTTTCACCAAATGACCGAGAAAAAAAGGGAAAAAGACTAGAGAAATGAATATTTAGAGTCAACACAATATTATATACTAAATAAAAATGTAACCATGTTTGTTCTGATTCGTTGAAAAATGTCCTTGAGATTGTGGTCACGTGGTCGTTGATCCTTCTCAGCAGGTGTTTCAACATCTGTCTCTCGCTCCAGTGCATGTACAGCTTCTTCTGCTTCGCCGGCTGGGTGACGTTTGGACGCACAGAGTTGACGCTGATCCAGGACGAAGTTTGGCGACTCCTCAACTCAGACAAGTTCACCATGGCTGTGCAGGACAGGATCGGAGTGAACTCAGCTGCCAAAGGAAAGACGGAGTCCAAGAACAACCTCGGTCAACAGTACGTGTGTGTGTGGATGGATGGATGGATGGATGGATGGATGGATGATATATGGATGGATGGATGATATATGGATGGATGGGTTATTGATGCTAACATGACAGGTGTGTTAATGACAGGTGTGGATGGATGGATGGATGGATGGATGGATGGATGACGGATGGATGGATGGATGGAAGTGTGTGTTTATGAGAGAGTGTATATGTGTGTGTCAGTGTGTTTCTTTATGGATAGAAAGATGGACAGATGATAGAAAGATAGAAAGATTAACAGATAATAGAAAGATGGATAGATGGATAGAAAGACAGAAAGATGGACAGATGGATAGAAAGATGATAGAAAGATAGAAAGATGGATAGATGATAGAAAGATAGAAAGATGGACAGATGGATAGAAAGATGATAGAAAGATAGAAAGATGGATAGATGATAGAAAGATAGAAAGATGGACAGATGGATAGAAAGATAGAAAGATGGATAGATGATAGAAAGATAGAAAGATGGACAGATGGATAGAAAGATGATAGAAAGATAGAAAGATGGATAGAAAGATGATAGAAAAATAGAAAGATGTATAGATGATAGAAAGATAGAAAGATGGACAGATGATAGAAAGATAGAAAGATGGATAGATGATAGAAAAATAGAAAGATGGATAGATGGATAGAAAGATAGAATGGTGGACAGATGGATAGAAAGATGATAGAAAGATAGAAAGATGGAAAGATGATAGAAAGATAGAAAGATGGACAGATGATAGAAAGATGATAGAAAGATAGAAAGATGGACAGATGATAGAAAGATAGAAAGATGGACAGATGATAGAAAGATGATAGAAAGATAGAAAGATGGACAGATGATAGAAAGATAGAAAGATGAACAGATAATATAAAGATGGATAGATGGATAGATGGATAGAAAGATAGAAAGATGGATAGAAAGATAGAAAGATGGATAGATGATAGAAAGATGATAGAAAAATAGAAAGATGTATAGATGATAGAAAGATATAAAGATGGACAGATGATAGAAAGATAGAAAGATGGATAGATGATAGAAAGATAGAAAGATGGATAGATGGATAGACAGATAGAATGGTGGACAGATGGATAGAAAGATAGAAAGATAGAAAGATGGATAGATGATAGAAAGATAGAAAGATGGAAAGATGATAGAAAGATAGAAAGATGGACAGATGATAGAAAGATGATAGAAAGATAGAAAGATGGACAGATGATAGAAAGATAGAAAGATGGACAGATGATAGAAAGATGATAGAAAGATAGAAAGATGGACAGATGATAGAAAGATAGAAAGATGAACAGATAATATAAAGATGGATAGATGGATAGAAAGATAGAAAGATGGATAGAAAGATAGAAAGATGGATAGATGATAGAAAGATGATAGAAAAATAGAAAGATGGATAGAAAGATAGAAAGATGGACAGATGATAGAAAGATGATAGAAAGATAGAAAGATGGACAGATGATAGAAAGATAGAAAGATGGACAGATGATAGAAAGATGATAGAAAGATAGAAAGATGGACAGATGATAGAAAGATAGAAAGATGAACAGATAATATAAAGATGGATAGAAAGATAGAAAGATGGATAGAAAGATAGAAAGATGGATAGATGATAGAAAGATGATAGAAAAATAGAAAGATAGATAGATGATAGAAAGATAGAAAGATAGACAGATGATAGATAGACAGATAGTAGCTCTCAGAGGTCAAATGCTGCCCCCTGCTGTCAGACAGCAGCACCTCATCCACACGTGACTGACGTCGACTCCACGCTGTGACCCAGGGTCTCGGAGAAGGATCCAGGCGTGATCAGCATCTACAACCAGCGTTCCCCGATGATGGAGACGGTTCTTCCCACCCCGGAGGAGAAGTCCGCTCACCTGTTCGGCTCCGCTCGCTCCAAGAAGCCCAGCCTGGTGGAGGTGGAACCTTCTGAGATCCTGCTGCTGCGGGAGGAGCTGGAGGAGCAGATGGAGAGTGGGAGGTCAGATCCTTCAACAATCTCACTGTCCTGCTCTTACATGACTTACGGTAGCACACGTCCTGTCACAGCACTGAAGCAAGTACATGTATGTGGCTTTTCTGATCCAAGTACCTCGACTTTTCTGATCCAAGTACATGTATGTGGCTTTTCTGATCCAAGTACCTCGACTATGAGGTTTGTTCTGCTGTGTTACTGAAATCTGCTGTTTAGTAGTATTACTCCGGATCAATGCATTGTGGAGTAATACTATCAAGCCTTGCGGAGTAAAACTATGAAGCTTCGCGGAGTAATACTATGAAGCTTCGTATAGTAATATTATGAAGCTTCGCTGAGTAATATTATGAAGCTTCGCAGAGTAATCTTATGAAGCTTCGCTGAGTAATATTATAAGTGTAATACTTGCTTTGAAGAGTATTTCTATTAAGCCTTGTGGAGTAATACTTTGAAGCCTAGTGGAGTAATATTATGAAGCCTGTAGAGTAATACTATGAAGCCTCCTGGAGTAATACTATGGATTGTCACAGAGTAATACTACGGATCATTGAGGAGTAATACTACAGATCATCGCGGGGTAATACTACGGATCATCGAGGAGTAATACTACAGATCATTGAGGAATAATACTACGGATCATAGAGGAGTAATACTACAGATCATCGCGGAGTAATCCTACAGATCATCACAGAATAATACTACGGATCATAGAGGAGTAATACTATGGATTGTCGCGGAGTAATACTACGGATCATCAAGGAGTAATACTACAGATCATCACGGAGTAATACTACGGATCATCGAGGAGTCATACTACAGATCATTGTGGAGTAATCCTACAGATCACCGCAGAATAATACTACGGATCATAGAGGAGTAATACTACGGATCATCGAGGAGTAATCGCGGGGTAATCCTACAGATCACCGCAGAATAATACTAGGGATCATAGAGGAGTAATACTACAGATCATCGCGGAGTAATCCTACAGATCATCGCAGAATAATACTACGGATCATAGAAGAGTAATACTATGGATTGTCGCGGAGTAATACTACGAATCATCGAGGAGTAATACTACAGATCATCACGGAGTAATACTACAGATCATCGCGGAGTAATACTACGAATCATCGAGGAGTAATACTACAGATCATCGCGGAGTAATACTACGGATCATTGAGGAGTAATACTACAAGTCATCGCGGAGTAATACTACAGATGTTTGTATGGACGGATGTGTTATTGCTGCTGGACAAAATAATTGTTCGGGGATCAATAAAGTATATTTCTGCCTGTCTGAATGATACTACAGATCATAGAGTTATACTTGTACTTGGATAAATACATAATGAAACATCACGTTGATTACTGATGAAGTTGTCAGTGTTTAAGTTAAGATTTATCGAGTATAAATCCTCTCAACTCAAATACTTTCTGCGCAGGTTTGGAATCATCGGCAGGTCGTTCACTCAGTTCTGCAGGAAGATCCTGATTCCGTTCATCGACAAGCAGGACGATGAAGACGAGGACAATTTCACAGAAGAACACGTCAGCAACGACTCCGCCAACCACGTGTACTGAACAGAACATTATGACCACCCCACGTGTTTATAGAGTTGAGTATTTCCTCGTGACAGTCATGTATCTGTTCATGTGTCATCACTTGTCATGTCTGTGTTCATGTGTCATAAAAAGACTATAAACATATTTATTTGTACAGTTTTATGAGTAATTCTCTGATTCTTATTCACATTAGACCGCCAGTTGAGGGCGCTGTTTCATTAACTATGTTGAAGCAGTGTTTGTCACCAGTAGATGTTTGTCAACATGTTGTGTTGTTGAATCTTGTATAAAATTATTACTTTATTCCTCCATGACGAGAAGCATCATTTTCAAGAAACTTCTCACAAAGTATTTTCAATTATTTTAATGTATGTTTTATGATGTTTAAATTGTGTTGTGATACCAGCTACACAACAACGTTACACGTAAATCTGAGTGTTGAACCGCTGCCAAACACACACACACACGTGCACACTAACACACACATATGGATAGACACAAACACACACACAGCCACAAACAAAAACATACTGTATATATACCTCTCTATATATATTTGTACATACACATGCAGTCACACACACTAATGTATACAAAAGAAAACAAACGCACCAAGACACAAACTCTCTAATACATACACACACACACTTACACATACAGACACAAATACACACACCAAACCTGTGCACAGATACATTTCTACATACTTACAAACATAAATATATACACAAAGTGTTTTCTTAATAGAACTATATTATTTTATAATATATAAAATATATTATAAATATAGTGTTTATTTATATAGTAAAATTGTTAATATTTAAAACATTAAACGTCATTGTGAAGGGTTGGAGGACCAATCAAAAATCCTGTCGGACCCCACGTGACTCTGAAGAATCACCAGCAGGGGGAGACTTTGTTCAAACTCGGTTCCTCTTCACGTTAAAGTTTAATTCTCCTTTATTTTTGCGTCTTTCTGCAGCTCTTTGACCGTGATTTAAATATGGTTGAACATATTAAAAGATAATATTCACGACACACACTCAAGTGAAGAATTATTCTGATGATTTATAATGAATCAATTATTCTGATGATTTATAATATGATTTTTCAAAAGATGTTTCCCACAGAAAATAACAAAGGTGTTGATAATAAATAAATAAATACATTAATGAACGGATGACAATCCTGTCAGACCTTTTCTAAAGTGGATGGATTTCTTAAACATTGTATCATGTAAATCCATCGTAAACATAATCGTCACAAAAAATTATGAAAAAAAATCGCTTCTTTTAAAATAAAGTAGTTATAAATGAAGAAAAGGAGTTTTAACAAATAAATATTATATATATATATATATATATATATATATAATTAAATTATTGCCGAAAAAAACTACATCTAACTCAGAAATTATAAATAAAGAAAGAGAGGAGAGAAAGAGTGGAGGAGAGAAAGAGAAGAGGAGAGAAAGAGAGGAGGAAAGAGGAGAGAAAGAGAAGAGGAGAGAAAGAGAGGAGGGAAAGAGAAGAGGAGAGAAAGAGAAGAGGAGAGAAAGAGAGGAGGGAAAGAGAAGAGGAGAGAAAGAGAGGAGAGAAAGAGAGGAGGAGAGAAAGAGAGGAGGAGAGAAAGAGAAGAGGAGAGAAAGAGAGGGGGAGAGAAAGAGAAGAGGAGAGAAAGAGAGAAAGAGAGGAGGAGAGAAAGAGAAGAGGAGAGAAAGAGAGGGGGAGAGAAAGAGAGGGGGAGAGAAAGAGAGGAGGAGAGAAAGAGAAGAGGAGAGGAAGAGAGGAGAGAAAGAGAGGAGAGAAAGAGAAGAGGGGAGAAAGAGAGGAGAGAAAGAGAGGAGGAGAGAAAGAGAAGAGGAGAGAAAGAGAGGAGGAGAGAAAGAGTGGAGGAGAGAAAGAGAGGAGGAGAGAAAGAGTGGAGGAGAGAAAGAGAGGAGGAAAGAACGAGAGGAGGAGAGAAAGAGAGGAGAGAAAGAGAGGGGGAGAGAAAGAGAAGAGGAGAGAAAGAGAGGGGGAGAGAAAGAGAGGAGGAGAGAAAGAGAAGAGGAGAGGAAGAGAGGAGAGAAAGAGAGAAAGAGAGGAGAGAAAGAGAAGAGGGGAGAAAGAGAGGAGAGAAAGAGAAGAGGAGAGAAAGAGAGGAGGAGAGAAAGAGTGGAGGAGAGAAAGAGAGGAGGAGAGAAAGAGTGGAGGAGAGAAAGAGAGGAGGAAAGAACGAGAGGAGGAGAGAAAGAGAGGAGAGAAAGAGAAGAGGAGAGAAAGAGAGACGGAGAGAAAGAGAGGGGGAGAGAGAGGAGGAGAGAACGAGAGGAGAGAAAGAGAGGAGGAGAGAAAGAGAGACGGAGAGAAAGAGAGGGGGAGAGAGAGGAGGAGAGAAAGAGAGGAGGAGAGAGAGAGAGGAGAGAAAGGGGGAGGAACGACAAAAACACGTATCCGGTGGGGGTTAGCGGGAGAGAGTGAGGGAGAGACGGAGAGAGAGAAGAGGTGATCGTCGCAGAGGAAAGAAGCGACGCTGTGAAAACTCGCTCTTTCTGTGGATCGTCTTCAAAGCGGGAATAATGAGGAACGTTCGGATAATTTTGTCGCTCGGCTTGTTCGTCATCATGTGCGCGGGAAAGGTAAGTTTCTACTTAAATCAAACGTGAACAGTCCGCGGAGGCACGAGCTCGAGTTGGTGACACTTGTGTGTCGAGACAAGTTGTGTCTCCGTGGAGAACCTTCTAGTCTGACGTCACATCGTGGAGGATGAATCTGTGCAGCTGCCTCACCTGAACATACACCTGAACATACACCTGAACATCTGAACATACACCTCAACACCTGCACATACACCTGAACATCACCTGAACACCTGAACATACACCTGAACATCACCTGAACACCTGAACATACACCTGAACATCTGAACATACACCTCAACACCTGAACATCACCTGAACACCTGAACATACACCTGAACATACACCTGAACATCACCTGAACACCTGAACATACACCTGAACATCACCTGAACACCTGAACATACACCTGAACATCTGAACATACACCTGAACACCTGAACATACACCTGAACATACACCTGAACATCTGAACATACACCTGAACACCTGAACATACACCTGAACATCTGAACATACACCTGAACACCTGAACATACACCTGAACATCTGAACATACACCTGAACACCTAAACATACACCTGAACATCACCTGAACATACACCTGAACATCTGAACATACACCTGAACATCTGAACATACACCTGAACATACACCTGAACATCACCTGAACACCTGAACATACACCTGGACACCTGAACATACACCTGAACATCACCTGAACATACACCTGAACATCTGAACATCACCTGAACATACACCTGAACACCTGAACATACACCTGAACATCTGAACATACACCTGAACATCACCTGAACATACACCTGAACATCTGAACATACACCTGAACATCACCTGAACATACACCTGAACATCTGAACATCACCTGAACATACACCTGAACATACACCTGAACATCACCTGATCATCACCTGAACATACATCTGAACATCACCTGAACATACACCTGAACATACACCTGAACATCACCTGATCATCACCTGAACATCACCTGAACATACACCTGAACATCACCTGAACATCACCTGAACATCACCTGAACATACACCTGAACATACACCTGAACATCACCTGATCATCACCTGAACATCACCTGATCATCACCTGAACATCACCTGAACATACACCTGAACATACACCTGAACATCACCTGATCATCACCTGAACATCACCTGAACATACACCTGAACATACACCTGAACATCACCTGAACATCACCTGAACATCACCTGAACATACACCTGAACATACACCTGAACATCACCTGATCATCACCTGAACATCACCTGAACATCACCTGAACATCACCTGATCATCACCTGATCATCACCTGAACATCACCTGAACATACACCTGAACATCACCTGAACATCACCTGAACATACACCTGAACATCACCTGATCATCACCTGAACATCACCTGAACATACACCTGAACATACACCTGAACATACACCTGAACATCACCTGAACATCACCTGAACATACACCTGCACATCACCTGATCATCACCTGAACATCACCTGAACATACACCTGAACATACACCTGAACATACACCTGAACATCACCTGAACATCACCTGAACATACACCTGAACATCACCTGATCATCACCTGAACATCACCTGAACATCACCTGATCATCACCTGAACATCACCTGAACATCACCGGAACATCACCTGAACATCACCTGAACATCACCTGAACATCACCTGATCATCACCTGAACATCACCTGAACATCACCTGAACATCACCTGAACATCACCTGAACATCACCTGAACATACACCTGATCATCACCTGATCATCACCCGAACATCACCTGAACATACACCTGAACATACACCTGAACATACACCTGAACATCACCTGAACATCACCTGAACATACACCTGAACATCACCTGATCATCACCTGAACATCACCTGAACATACACCTGAACATACACCTGAACATACGCCTGAACATCACCTGAACATCACCTGAACATCACCTGAACATCACCTGAACATCACCTGAACATCACCTGAACATACACCTGAACATCACCTGAACATCACCTGAACATCACCTGAACATCACCTGATCATCACCTGAACATCACCTGAACATCACCTGAACATACACCTGAACATCACCTGAACATCACCTGAACATCACCTGAACATCACCTGAACATCACCTGAACATCACCTGAACATCACCTGAACATCACCTGAACATACACCTGAACATCACCTGAACATCACCTGAACATACACCTGAACATCACCTGAACATCACCTGAACATCACCTGAACATCACCTGAACATACACCTGAACATCACCTGAACATCACCTGAACATCACCTGAACATCACCTGATCATCACCTGAACATCACCTGAACATCACCTGAACATACACCTGAACATACACCTGAACATCACTTGATCACCTGACCCTCACCAAACACCAATCATTGTAATAATTACATACTCGCTGAGAGTCTGTGTTCACTTCAAAACAACCACACGCTAGAAATGTTTGAATATTTAATCCTGAACCAAGTGTTTCAATATTTCCTCGTTTTATTTGATGCAGTTTCGTATGTGGAAGAAAAATACTGGTGTGTGATGTTGGTGTTGATGTAGAAGATTCCAAATGAAAGAAATGTTGAATTAACTCCGGAAGGGTTTGGAGAATAAACACTTTTGAGAGCTTAAAAAATACATCAGATATTGTTGTTGTTGTTTGATACTTGTAGTATCTTGTTGTGCTGATAGTGCCGGAGTACAAGTATCTCCAGACATAAAATGCATAATAAAGAAGTACAAACATATATAAGTAGCATTTTTGGGGGAAATTGATTTGATAAAATCCAAGAACAGACATGTGATCTTAAAAGAGAATTTAAAATAAAACTAGAGGCAACAACAGAATAATGTTACGTTACATGAAGTGAGAACCTGGTATGTTAACATAACATATGAAGAGTTATTCAGAGAACTATAGCATAAATAACTAACTAGTTTACCAAACCATCCGTGTAACTCCAAATAACTCTTCATCCTCGTGTCACTTTTAAACAACTAACTAACTCCGGAGGTAGAAGATGCTTCCTCTTCTACGTGGAAATGATCAACACAGGCCTAGAGCGCCCTCTGGTGGTTTAGTGTGAGAATAACATGTGAAATGATATAATAATGTGGTAATAATTTCACACATAAGTGGCTCCAGAGTAGCAAGTTGTTGTTTCCTTGGCAACCAGCGGATTGTTATGGCGAGAGGAAAGTTTCACGAGGCAGGAATAAAAAGTGATGACATGAACGCCGACGGTTTCCGATCGTCCACGAAATATTTTCGTCGAAGTAGTTCACGTCAATAATCACTGAGTCACCGGATGATCAATAGTTTGACGGGCCGTCGGTGTCGCTCGGACGTGTGTCAACGTGGAATACTTTTGACATTCCGATCCCCCCGGTGTCGTCCACGGCTCGTTGTTGCGCCGACATGTTCTGGCACTAGGTCGTCCCTCCTGTGGTTTGTCAGCGGGTCGCCACTCCTCGTTGGTTTGGTTCTTCGCCGGCGCGACCTCAGGCCACGGTTCCGTCCTGCCGTCACGTTCCATGAGGTCCAGAGACTTCGACTCCGGCCCAGTGTTGTGATGTGAACGCCTCGAAAATACTGTGAGTATATTTGCTTTATTTAAACAAAAAACTACTGAATGAAACAAATGTAAAATCAATCCAGTGGAAACACAGTTCAGTGTCGACCAGAGCTGGTATTGATCAGAACTTATCAATAACTCTAACAATACACATTCATTCACTTTGATAGCAGTTCCTGAAAGAAAGTTTCCTGCAAAACAACAAGTGACAAATGAATGTGATTCATCGACGGAAACGAGACGTTTTACATTAAAATCTCTTTCTTTGCATCAGATTGACATGGACGTGCACGTTGCGTTCAATGACGTAGGAACTATTGTGGTGCGTTCAATGACGTTCTGGACTCTAGGTGGCACCAGTCGTTAGTCGTCCTCTGCTGCTAAAGGAAAAATGACTGAGGACGAGAGGATACAGTGAGTCCAGCAGCTTGTAAAGCTGATGTTTGGACATATTTTGGTTGGAAAGAAATTAAAGCAGTTACGACTTCGTCAAGAGTCATGTGGTCTGTAAATACTACAACACCAGAGTCAAGTACTGGACAATACTACATATATATACTTGTTACTACACTATCACAACACCAGAGTCAAGTACTGGACAATACTACACATATTTACTTGTTACTACACTATCACAACACTAGAGTCAAGTACTTGACAATACTACACATATATACTTGTTACTACACTATCACAACACCAGAGTCAAGTACTGGACAATACTACACATATATACTTGTTACTACACTATCACAACACCAGAGTCAAGTACTGGACAATACTACACATATATACTTGTTACTACACTATCACAACACCAGAGTCAAGTACTGGACAATACTACACATATATACTTGTTACTACACTATCACAACACTAGAGTCAAGTACTTGACAATACTACACATATATACTTGTTACTACACTATCACAACACTAGAGTCAAGTACTTGACAATACTACACATATATACTTGTTACTACACTATCACAACACTAGAGTCAAGTACTTGACAATACTACACATATATACTTGTTACTACACTATCACAACACTAGAGTCAAGTACTTGACAATACTACACATATATACTTGTTACTACACTATCACAACACCAGAGTCAAGTACTGGACAATACTACACATATATACTTGTTACTACACTATCACAACACCAGAGTCAAGTACTGGACAATACTACACATATATACTTGTTACTACACTATCACAACACCAGAGTCAAGTACTGGACAATACTACACATATATACTTGTTACTACACTATCACAACACCAGAGTCAAGTACTGGACAATACTACACATATATACTTGTTACTACACTATCACAACACCAGAGTCAAGTACTGGACAATACTACACATATATACTTGTTACTACACTATCACAACACTAGAGTCAAGTACTTGACAATACTACACATATTTACTTGTTACTACACTATCACAACACCAGAGTCAAGTACTGGACAATACTACACATATATACTTGTTACTACACTATCACAACACCAGAGTCAAGTACTGGACAATACTACACATATATACTTGTTACTACACTATCACAACACCAGAGTCAAGTACTTGACAATACTACACATATATACTTGTTACTACACTATCACAACACTAGAGTCAAGTACTTGACAATACTACACATATTTACTTGTTACTACACTATCACAACACCAGAGTCAAGTACTGGACAATACTACACATATATACTTGTTACTACACTATCACAACACCAGAGTCAAGTACTGGACAATACTACACATATATACTTGTTACTACACTATCACAACACTAGAGTCAAATACTTGACAATACTACACATATATACTTGTTACTACACTATCACAACACTAGAGTCAAGTACTTGACAATACTACACATATATACTTGTTACTACACTATCACAACACCAGAGTCAAGTACTGGACAATACTACACATATATACTTGTTACTACACTATCACAACACTAGAGTCAAGTACTTGACAATACTACACATATATACTTGTTACTACACTATCACAACACTAGAGTCAAGTACTTGACAATACTACACATATATACTTGTTACTACACTATCACAACACCAGAGTCAAGTACTGGACAATACTACACATATATACTTGTTACTACACTATCACAACACCAGAGTCTAGTACTGGACAATACTACACATATATACTTGTTACTACACTATCACAACACCAGAGTCAAGTACTGGACAATACTACACATATATACTTGTTACTACACTATCACAACACCAGAGTCAAGTACTGGACAATACTACACATATTTACTTGTTACTACACTATCACAACACTAGAGTCAAGTACTTGACAATACTACACATATATACTTGTTACTACACTATCACAACACCAGAGTCAAGTACTGGACAATACTACACATATATACTTGTTACTACACTATCACAACACCAGAGTCAAGTACTGGACAATACTACACATATATACTTGTTACTACACTATCACAACACCAGAGTCAAGTACTGGACAATACTACACATATATACTTGTTACTACACTATCACAACACTAGAGTCAAGTACTTGACAATACTACACATATATACTTGTTACTACACTATCACAACACTAGAGTCAAGTACTTGACAATACTACAGATATATACTTGTTACTACACTATCACAACACCAGAGTCAAGTACTGGACAATACTACACATATATACTTGTTACTACACTATCACAACACCAGAGTCAAGTACTGGACAATACTACACATATATACTTGTTACTACACTATCACAACACCAGAGTCAAGTACTGGACAATACTACACATATATACTTGTTACTACACTATCACAACACTAGAGTCAAGTACTTGACAATACTACACATATTTACTTGTTACTACACTATCACAACACCAGAGTCAAGTACTGGACAATACTACACATATATACTTGTTACTACACTATCACAACACCAGAGTCAAGTACTGGACAATACTACACATATATACTTGTTACTACACTATCACAACACCAGAGTCAAGTACTGGACAATACTACACATATATACTTGTTACTACACTATCACAACACCAGAGTCAAGTACTGGACAATACTACACATATATACTTGTTACTACACTATCACAACACCAGAGTCAAGTACTGGACAATACTACACATATATACTTGTTACTATCACTATAAATCACTATATATCATATCGTTGTATCGTGATACTTATCAACACACTCTTGACAATACACACATACTTTACTTTATATGAACATTTATGTATTTATACGTCTTCAACAATTTGAATGAAGTATTTATATCCATATTTTTCCACCCGTATACTGTATATGTATCTAATTTCAGTCTCTTTTCAAGACATAATCCTGACGTCTTCACTAACGAGACAGAAAACTTCTAGTTCATGAAGATATTTTCCGTCCTGATGATTGAACACAGAGAAATTCAAACTGGTCAATGACAACTGTCCCTGAACGCCTCACTGGAACTAGACATGTGACATTGATTTCCAATATTGGCCGCGACGACCTGTTGCTAACGTTGCTCGGGGCTCGACTTGTTTTCCTGTTTATTAATCGCACAACGGGATCGCGCTGGACTTGTAACGGTGACTTTTCTCTCGCATCTTGACGGAGAGTTTCTCGTTTCACGTCACCAATGATCTGCTCCGGGGTCACGTGTGAGGTCCTGGCAGATGTTGGATGTGTTTTCAATGAGGTCGACACAACGGTGGCGACGACCTGCTTCCTCACGCCTTTTTAGGTAACAAGTGGAAATAGTGAGGAGCCGAGTGAATGGGAAGCAAGGGTCGTGGAGAAGGAATGTTCTCCAGATGTCGGGGTGTAATGTGTGCGGTGCTGCTCGGAAAGTCTGGCTGAGGTTCTCTATTATTTCTCTGATGTATCTTCTGCCTACAAAAGAGAGACCAGCGAGGAAAGTTGATAGAAAATGGCAACAAGTCAATGTGTTGATGCTCGTAGAAGTTTACACTACGTGTGTGAGTGTTGGAAATATAAATAAAAATGTAAGAAGACGATTAACCATAAAGAAATGAATCTATGCTGAAAGTCACACAAATTTCATAAATGATCTTTTTATATACAAACGTACTATTTTAACTTTTTGTATCAGAAATTGTTTGATACTGAGAAGATGCTCAAGTGAACTTTCAGTTTTTCAGTGACACAGAAGCCTGAGCTTGAGGTTGTTTAGTTAAGAATTTAACTAAGTCATTATTATTTGTAAAGTTATTTCTAGTCCAGGCTACCAAAGAACTTTAACAATCAAAATCAATACACAGTTAAATCATATACAAATGTAAAACATATGTAAAAGGTAAAAAAGACAGTACAGAGTCAAATTGCAACAAGAAAGTGAAAAGAAATCCCAAATAAAATTGTCTTGAGATGTTTCTTGAAGGAGTCAGTAGATCATCAAACACAGATGTTTCTTGAAGGAGTCAGTAGATCATCAAACACACATGTTTCTTGAAGGAGTCAGTAGATCATCAAACACAGATGTTTCTTGAAGGAGTAAGTAGATCATCAAACACAGATGTTTCTTGAAGGAGTCAGTAGATCATCAAACACAGATGTTTCTTGAAGGAGTCAGTAGATCATCAAACACAGATGTTTCTTGAAGGAGTCAGTAGATCATCAAACACACATGTTTCTTGAAGGAGTCAGTAGATCATCAAACACAGATGTTTCTTGAAGGAGTCAGTAGATCATCAAACACACATGTTTCTTGAAGGAGTCAGTAGATCATCAAACACAGATGTTTCTTGAAGGAGTAAGTAGATCATCAAACACAGATGTTTCTTGAAGGAGTCAGTAGATCATCAAACACAGATGTTTCTTGAAGGAGTCAGTAGATCATCAAACACAGATGTTTCTTGAAGGAGTCAGTAGATCATCAAACACAGATGTTTCTTGAAGGAGTCAGTAGATCATCAAACACACATGTTTCTTGAAGGAGTCAGTAGATCATCAAACACTGATGTTTCTTGAAGGAGTCAGTAGATCATCAAACACAGATGTTTCTTGAAGGAGTCAGTAGATCATCAAACACAGATGTTTCTTGAAGGAGTAAGTAGATCATCAAACACTGATGTTTCTTGAAGGAGTCAGTAGATCATCAAACACACATGTTTCTTGAAGGAGTCAGTAGATCATCAAACACAGATGTTTCTTGAAGGAGTCAGTAGATCATCAAACACAGATGTTTCTTGAAGGAGTCAGTAGATCATCAAACACAGATGTTTCTTGAAGGAGTCAGTAGATCATCAAACACTGATGTTTCTTGAAGGAGTCAGTAGATCATCAAACACAGATGTTTCTTGAAGGAGTCAGTAGATCATCAAACACACATGTTTCTTGAAGGAGTCAGTAGATCATCAAACACAGATGTTTCTTGAAGGAGTCAGTAGATCATCAAACACAGATGTTTCTTGAAGGAGTCAGTAGATCATCAAACACAGATGTTTCTTGAAGGAGTCAGTAGATCATCAAACACACATGTTTCTTGAAGGAGTCAGTAGATCATCAAACACACATGTTTCTTGAAGGAGTCAGTAGATCATCAAACACAGATGTTTCTTAAAGGAGTCAGTAGATCATCAAACACTGATGTTTCTTGAAGGAGTCAGTAGACCATCAAACACAGATGTTTCTTGAAGGAGTCAGTAGATCATCAAACACAGATGTTTCTTGAAGGAGTCAGTAGATCATCAAACACAGATGTTTCTTGAAGGAGTCAGTAGATCATCAAACACAGATGTTTCTTGAAGGAGTCAGTAGATCATCAAACACAGATGTTTCTTGAAGGAGTCAGTAGATCATCAAACACACATGTTTCTTGAAGGAGTCAGTAGATCATCAAACACAGATGTTTCTTGAAGGAGTCAGTAGATCATCAAACACACATGTTTCTTGAAGGAGTCAGTAGATCATCAAACACAGATGTTTCTTGAAGGAGTCAGTAGATCATCAAACACAGAGATGGTTCCAAAGCTTAGGAGCAACAGTCTGGAAGGATTTCTCTCCTCTGGTCCAGAAGTTCAGGAACCATCAGTAGATTCTGATCCACAGACCTCAGAGCCCGAGCTGGGGTCTAAGTCTGGATCAGATCACTGATGGAAGGTCTGACCATGAATAGATCTGAAAGTAAGAACCAGAATTTTAAAATGATCCTGAAAGAAACTGGCAGCCAGTGAAGAGTTTGAAGGAGAAATGTGAGTTCTTCTACTAGAGCAGCCAGTGAAGAGTTTGAAGGAGAAATGTGAGTTCTTCTACTAGAGCAGCCAGTGAAGAGTTTGAAGGAGAAATGTGAGTTCTTCTACTAGAGCAGCCAGTGAAGAGTTTGAAGGAGAAATGTGAGTTCTTCTACTAGAGCAGCCAGTGAAGAGTTTGAAGGAGAAATGTGAGTTCTTCTACTAGAGCGGCCAGTGAAGAGTTTGAAGGAGAAATGTGAGTTCTTCTACAAGAGCGGCTCAGAATTCTGGCTGCAGAGTTTTGTATGAACTGCAGGCGAGGCAGATCCTTCTTGTTAAGACATGAAAATGAACTTTTGCAATAGTCTGATGTACCATTGTTACATTTTGCTTATCTTATACTTTGCACGATACATTTCCTCAAAATACATTAATAGTCATTTTAAAAAACAGTTTAGTTTTGCTAATGTAGAAGTTGTTCTCAATGATACACTCAAATATATACTTTGAAGGTTATACAGTCCAGCCCTACTTGGATTCATTTAGAATCTAAGTTCTATTCATTCTTCTACTGATGCATGATTCTCCGACCTTATTGTCTTTGTGTTTTGAAGTCCTTCAAAGATAAGAGACGATGTTTCTCCGGCTCTGAGCTGCGAGCTGATATTTTTTAATCAAGTCTGTCTCTCTGTGTTCCTGCTAAAATTTCATTTCCCCGCATCAACGTGAGCTTCTTTGTGATCTTCTGATGTGGCGATAATGAAGTGAAGGTGCAGGCTGACCTTCTGCTCGACTCCTCCACTGCTTCATCGTGGACTTCACCAGCAGCATCTGAACACATGCTTCTTTTCAACAACGACCTCCGCCTCATGCTTCACACAATCACTGCGACCTCAAGCCTCTCGAATGTGTGTCCATGGTGTGTGTCTTCTGAAAGATCTACAGGTGTTGTTGACTTTCTGTCCAATGAAATCAAGAAGTCACGGCTATGATAACGACCTTGTACCAAACAAATATGTTCAGTATTTTAACAGATTCTTTTGCACGTGAAGTCATAACAATAGTTTCAACCTCAGACTAAAACCATCTTATGACCAAGACTTGTCTCTGGAAAACCTTTGAACGTACACACTTTAAAACATGTCAGTGTGCTCTCTTGGTGACCTCATAGTGTTCTGTGTTTCATAGTGTTTCATAGTGTTTCATAGTGTTCTGTGTTTCATAGTGTTTCATAGTGTTCTGTGTTTCATAGTGTTTCATAGTGTTCTGTGTTTCATAGTGTTTCATAGTGTTCTGTGTTTCATAGTGTTTCATAGTGTTCTGTGTTTCATAGTGTTTCATAGTGTTCTGTGTTTCATAGTGTTTCATAGTGTTCTGTGTTTCATAGTGTTTCATAGTGTTCTGTGTTTCATAGTGTTTCATAGTGTTCTGTGTTTCATAGTGACCTCATAGTGTTCTGTGTTTCATAGTGACCTCATAGTGTTCTGTGTTTCATAGTGTTTCATAGTGTTCTGTGTTTCATAGTGTTTCATAGTGTTCTGTGTTTCATAGTGTTTCATAGTGTTCTGTGTTTCATAGTGTTTCATAGTGTTCTGTGTTTCATAGTGTTTCATAGTGTTCTGTGTTTCATAGTGTTTCATAGTGTTCTGTGTTTCATAGTGTTTCATAGTGTTCTGTGTTTCATAGTGTTTCATAGTGTTCTGTGTTTCATAGTGTTTCATAGTGTTCTGTGTTTCATAGTGTTTCATAGTGTTCTGTGTTTCATAGTGACCTCATAGTGTTCTGTGTTTCATAGTGTTTCATAGTGTTCTGTGTTTCATAGTGTTTCATAGTGTTCTGTGTTTCATAGTGTTTCATAGTGTTCTGTGTTTCATAGTGTTTCATAGTGTTCTATGTTTCATAGTGTTTCATAGTGTTCTGTGTTTCATAGTGACCTCATAGTGTTCTGTGTTTCATAGTGTTTCATAGTGTTCTGTGTTTCATAGTGTTTCATAGTGTTCTGTGTTTCATAGTGTTTCATAGTGTTTCATAGTGACCTCATAGTGTTCTGTGTTTCATAGTGTTTCATAGTGTTCTGTGTTTCATAGTGTTTCATAGTGTTCTGTGTTTCATAGTGTTTCATAGTGTTCTGTGTTTCATAGTGTTTCATAGTGTTCTGTGTTTCATAGTGTTTCATAGTGTTCTGTGTTTCATAGTGTTTCATAGTGTTCTGTGTTTCATAGTGTTTCATAGTGTTCTGTGTTTCATAGTGTTTCATAGTGTTCTGTGTTTCATAGTGTTTCATAGTGTTCTGTGTTTCATAGTGTTTCATAGTGTTCTGTGTTTCATAGTGTTTCATAGTGTTCTGTGTTTCATAGTGTTTCATAGTGTTCTGTGTTTCATAGTGTTTCATAGTGTTCTGTGTTTCATAGTGACCTCATAGTGTTCTGTGTTTCATAGTGTTTCATAGTGTTCTGTGTTTCATAGTGTTTCATAGTGTTCTGTGTTTCATAGTGTTTCATAGTGTTCTGTGTTTCATAGTGTTTCATAGTGTTCTGTGTTTCATAGTGTTTCATAGTGTTCTGTGTTTCATAGTGACCTCATAGTGTTCTGTGTTTCATAGTGTTTCATAGTGTTCTGTGTTTCATAGTGTTTCATAGTGTTCTGTGTTTCATAGTGTTTCATAGTGTTCTGTGTTTCATAGTGTTTCATAGTGTTCTGTGTTTCATAGTGACCTCATAGTGTTCTGTGTTTCATAGTGTTTCATAGTGTTCTGTGTTTCATAGTGTTTCATAGTGTTCTGTGTTTCATAGTGTTTCATAGTGTTCTGTGTTTCATAGTGACCTCATAGTGTTCTGTGTTTCATAGTGTTTCATAGTGTTCTGTGTTTCATAGTGTTTCATAGTGTTCTGTGTTTCATAGTGACCTCATAGTGTTCTGTGTTTCATAGTGTTTCATAGTGTTCTGTGTTTCATAGTGTTTCATAGTGTTCTGTGTTTCATAGTGTTTCATAGTGTTCTGTGTTTCATAGTGTTTCATAGTGTTCTGTGTTTCATAGTGACCTCATAGTGTTCTGTGTTTCATAGTGACCTCATAGTGTTCTGTGTTTCATAGTGTTTCATAGTGTTCTGTGTTTCATAGTGTTTCATAGTGTTCTGTGTTTCATAGTGTTTCATAGTGTTCTGTGTTTCATAGTGTTTCATAGTGTTCTGTGTTTCATAGTGTTTCATAGTGTTCTGTGTTTCATAGTGACCTCATAGTGTTCTGTGTTTCATAGTGTTTCATAGTGTTTCATAGTGTTTCATAGTGTTCTGTGTTTCATAGTGTTTCATAGTGTTCATGTGATCATGTGCGTGTCATGTGATCATGTGTGTTTGTCATGTGATCATGTGTGTGTCATGTGATCATGTGTGTGTCATGTGTGTGTCATGTGATCATGTGTGTCATGTGATCATGTATATTGTACCTTGTATTCATGTTATTTCTCATCTAAAACATCAATGGATGTATCATTTGTGTTGACAAACCTCTCTGAACATGTTGTTGAAGCAGAAATGATCCTGAAAGATGCAGACGTGGTTGAGGATGTTGTATTTTTCATGAAGCTCTTTTATTTTGCATTAACCTTGAAGCCATCAAAGCGTGAACTGGTTCCACCTCCACACATCTGTCCTGACCCTCCACGAGCCACTCTCCTCTTCCATCTCCACTGACGCTGCTACTGAAACACATGCCACCACTTATTGTTGTTTTTTTAGCTCATTCTTGTGCCCTTCAGGGAGAGCATTCATCTGCCAAACCTTACGCAATCACTAATGGACTCAGCAGAAGCAGGAGATCCTACTGGACCAGGGACGGACCGACCCCCCTCTCATGAATGTAGCCGTGCAGGCATGAACTCTCCAGCACAAATAGATCCTTTCTTACTTTCTGCAGCAACCACTTGAACACACAACTGCTGTTAGTTATTCAGATATTCAGGAGAAACACGACAGTAGCAGGTTAAGATGGTTTGATAGTTGATTCTAGTTTGATTCTAGTTTGATTCTAGTTTGATTCTAGTTTGATTCTAGTTTGATTCTAGTTTGATTCTAGTTTGATTCTAGTTTGATTTTAGTTTGATTCTAGTTTGATTCTAGTTTGATTCTAGTTTGATTCTAGTTTGATTCTAGTTTGATTCTAGTTTGATTCTAGTTTGATTCTAGTTTGATTCTAGTTTGATTTTAGTTTGATTCTAGTTTGATTCTAGTTTGATTCTAGTTTGATTCTAGTTTGATTTTAGTTTGATTCTAGTTTGATTTTAGTTTGATTCTAGTTTGATTCTAGTTTGATTTTAGTTGAAAATAGTTTGATTCTAGTTTGATTCTAGTTTGATTTTAGTTTGATTTTAGTTTGATTCTAGTTTGATTTTAGTTTGATTTTAGTTTGATTTTAGTTTGATTCTAGTTTGATTCTAGTTTGATTCTAGTTTGATTCTAGTTTGATTCTAGTTTGATTTTAGTTTGATTTTAGTTTGATTCTAGTTTGATTCTAGTTTGATTCTAGTTTGATTCTAGTTTGATTTTAGTTTGATTCTAGTTTGATTTTAGTTTGATTTTAGTTTGATTCTAGTTTGATTTTAGTTTGATTTTAGTTTGATTTTAGTTTGATTCTAGTTTGATTCTAGTTTGATTCTAGTTTGATTCTAGTTTGATTCTAGTTTGATTCTAGTTTGATTTTAGTTTGATTTTAGTTTGATTTTAGTTTGATTCTAGTTTGATTCTAGTTTGATTCTAGTTTGATTTTAGTTTGATTCTAGTTTGATTCTAGTTTGATTCTAGTTTGATTCTAGTTTGATTCTAGTTTGATTCTAGTTTGATTCTAGTTTGATTTTAGTTTGATTTTAGTTTGATTCTAGTTTGATTCTAGTTTGATTCTAGTTTGATTCTAGTTTGATTTTAGTTTGATTTTAGTTTGATTTTAGTTTGATTCTAGTTTGATTCTAGTTTGATTCTAGTTTGATTCTAGTTTGATTCTAGTTTGATTTTAGTTTGATTTTAGTTTGATTCTAGTTTGATTCTAGTTTGATTCTAGTTTGATTCTAGTTTGATTCTAGTTTGATTCTAGTTTGATTCTAGTTTGATTTTAGTTTGATTCTAGTTTGATTCTAGTTTGATTCTAGTTTGATTCTAGTTTGATTTTAGTTGAAAATAGTTTGATTCTAGTTTGATTCTAGTTTGATTTTAGTTTGATTTTAGTTTGATTCTAGTTTGATTTTAGTTTGATTTTAGTTTGATTTTAGTTTGATTCTAGTTTGATTCTAGTTTGATTCTAGTTTGATTCTAGTTTGATTCTAGTTTGATTTTAGTTTGATTTTAGTTTGATTCTAGTTTGATTCTAGTTTGATTCTAGTTTGATTCTAGTTTGATTTTAGTTTGATTCTAGTTTGATTTTAGTTTGATTTTAGTTTGATTCTAGTTTGATTCTAGTTTGATTTTAGTTTGATTCTAGTTTGATTCTAGTTTGATTCTAGTTTGATTTTAGTTTGATTTTAGTTTGATTTTAGTTTGATTCTAGTTTGATTCTAGTTTGATTCTAGTTTGATTTTAGTTTGATTCTAGTTTGATTCTAGTTTGATTCTAGTTTGATTCTAGTTTGATTCTAGTTTGATTCTAGTTTGATTCTAGTTTGATTTTAGTTTGATTTTAGTTTGATTCTAGTTTGATTCTAGTTTGATTCTAGTTTGATTCTAGTTTGATTCTAGTTTGATTTTAGTTTGATTCTAGTTTGATTTTAGTTTGATTCTAGTTTGATTCTAGTTTGATTTTAGTTGAAAATAGTTTGATTCTAGTTTGATTCTAGTTTGATTTTAGTTTGATTTTAGTTTGATTCTAGTTTGATTTTAGTTTGATTTTAGTTTGATTTTAGTTTGATTCTAGTTTGATTCTAGTTTGATTCTAGTTTGATTCTAGTTTGATTCTAGTTTGATTTTAGTTTGATTTTAGTTTGATTCTAGTTTGATTCTAGTTTGATTCTAGTTTGATTCTAGTTTGATTTTAGTTTGATTCTAGTTTGATTTTAGTTTGATTTTAGTTTGATTCTAGTTTGATTTTAGTTTGATTTTAGTTTGATTTTAGTTTGATTCTAGTTTGATTCTAGTTTGATTCTAGTTTGATTCTAGTTTGATTCTAGTTTGATTCTAGTTTGATTTTAGTTTGATTTTAGTTTGATTTTAGTTTGATTCTAGTTTGATTCTAGTTTGATTCTAGTTTGATTTTAGTTTGATTCTAGTTTGATTCTAGTTTGATTCTAGTTTGATTCTAGTTTGATTCTAGTTTGATTCTAGTTTGATTCTAGTTTGATTTTAGTTTGATTTTAGTTTGATTCTAGTTTGATTCTAGTTTGATTCTAGTTTGATTCTAGTTTGATTTTAGTTTGATTCTAGTTTGATTTTAGTTTGATTCTAGTTTGATTCTAGTTTGATTTTAGTTGAAAATAGTTTGATTCTAGTTTGATTCTAGTTTGATTTTAGTTTGATTTTAGTTTGATTCTAGTTTGATTTTAGTTTGATTTTAGTTTGATTTTAGTTTGATTCTAGTTTGATTCTAGTTTGATTCTAGTTTGATTCTAGTTTGATTCTAGTTTGATTTTAGTTTGATTTTAGTTTGATTCTAGTTTGATTCTAGTTTGATTCTAGTTTGATTCTAGTTTGATTTTAGTTTGATTCTAGTTTGATTTTAGTTTGATTCTAGTTTGATTCTAGTTTGATTCTAGTTTGATTCTAGTTTGATTCTAGTTTGATTCTAGTTTGATTTTAGTTTGATTCTAGTTTGATTTTAGTTTGATTCTAGTTTGATTTTAGTTGAAAATAGTTTGATTCTAGTTTGATTCTAGTTTGATTTTAGTTTGATTTTAGTTTGATTCTAGTTTGATTTTAGTTTGATTCTAGTTTGATTTTAGTTGAAAATAGTTTGATTATAGTTGAAAATTGTTTTTGAATTGTTTGATTCTAGTTTGATTTTAGTTGAAAATTGTTTGAAAATTGTTTGATTCTAGTTTGATTTTAGTTGAAAATTGTTTGAAAATTGTTTGATTCTAGTTTGATTTTAGTTGAAAATTGTTTGAAAATTGTTTGATTCTAGTCGTTTGATTAAACGTGAGCGATGTGTACAAAACAAACATGTTCAACTCAAAAGTATACAATTGATCATAAACAGTAACTAAAACTGATATAAAGAACCAGGTTGCAGTGAATAAATAAAGGTTGGGGTCACGACCTCACGAGGCTCAACACACTATGTTAGTGACGCTGCAGTCGGACACAGTGTCTCCTTCTCAGTCACAGGACCTGCCAAATACCTGAGGCTCGTTAGATCACATGTTTGGACCTCGGCGGTACCGGCAGTACTTTTGCAGCAACTGAACACTATTGTCTGCTTTCATTCTGCTTCAGTCGTGACTCATGAGATGTTGTGAGTTTGAGGTTGTTTTTGTAGCAGGACCAACACTTGGCTTCAGACCAGAGAGTCAATGGAGTCCTGTGAGCGTTTCAGGTCCAGATGTAGAGAAACTCTTGATAAATACACACTTCTGTTCCTACACTTCAAAGTAACTCAGTGAAGTACTTGTTACTCTTCAGATGAATATTCACCGAACACTAGTCGTTCATGAAGCTCCAACTCTTGTTGTATTTAAACTCCAAGAGCTTCTATATTTTTCATTGTATTATTGTGTATTTGAGTTTCTCTCATTCACACACATTCCTTTGGTTCTTGTGGAGCAGATTAAAGCGGAAAATTGTTTGATTAAAATTGAAAATTGTTTGATTAAAATTGAAATTGTTTGGTTATAGTTGATCATTGTTTGATTATAGTTGAAAATTGTTTGATTATAGTTGAAAATTGTTTGATTATAGTTGAAAATTGTTTGATTATAGTTGATCATTGTTTGATTATAGTTGAAAATTGTTTGATTATAGTTGAAAATTGTTTGATTATAGTTGATCATTGTTTGATTATAGTTGAAAATTGTTTGATTATAGTTGAAAATTGTTTGATTATAGTTGAAAATTGTTTGATTATAGTTGATCATTGTTTGATTATAGTTGAAAATTGTTTGATTATAGTTGAAAATTGTTTGATTATAGTTGAAAATTGTTTGATTATAGTTGAAAATTGTTTGATTATAGTTGATCATTGTTTGATTATAGTTGAAAATTGTTTGATTATAGTTGAAAATTGTTTGATTATAGTTGATAATTGTTTGATTATAGTTGAAAATTGTTTGATTATAGTTGAAAATTGTTTGATTATAGTTGAAAATTGTTTGATTATAGTTGAAAATTGTTTGATTATAGTTGAAAATTGTTTGATTATAGTTGAAAATTGTTTGATTATAGTTGAAAATTGTTTGATTATAGTTGAAAATTGTTTGATTATAGTTGAAAATTGTTTGATTATAGTTGATAATTGTTTGATTATAGTTGATCATTGTTTGATTATAGCTGAAAATTGTTTGATTATAGTTGAAAATTGTTTGATTATAGTTGAAAATTGTTTGATTATAGTTGAAAATTGTTTGATTATAGTTGAAAATTGTTTGATTATAGTTGAAAATTGTTTGATTATAGTTGAAAATTGTTTGATTATAGTTGAAAATTGTTTGATTATAGTTGAAAATTGTTTGATTATAGTTGATCATTGTTTGATTATAGTTGAAAATTGTTTGATTATAGTTGAAAATTGTTTGATTATAGTAGAAAATTGTTTGATTATAGTTGAAAATTGTTTGATTATAGTTGAAAATTGTTTGATTATAGTTGAAAATTGTTTGATTAAAGTTGAAAATTGTTTGATTATAGTTGAAAATTGTTTGATTATAGTTGAAAATTGTTTGATTATAGTTGAAAATTGTTTGATTATAGTTGAAAATTGTTTGATTACAGTTGAAAATTGTTTGATTATAGTTGAAAATTGTTTGATTATAGTTGAAAATTGTTTGATTATAGTTGATCATTGTTTGATTATAGTTGAAAATTGTTTGATTATAGTTGATAATTGTTTGATTATAGTTGAAAATTGTTTGATTATAGTTGAAAATTGTTTGATTACAGTTGAAAATTGTTTGATTATAGTTGAAAATTGTTTGATTAAAGTTGAAAATTGTTTGATTATAGTTGAAAATTGTTTGATTACAGTTGAAAATTGTTTGATTATAGTTGAAAATTGTTTGATTATAGTTGAAAATTGTTTGATTATAGTTGAAAATTGTTTGATTATAGTAGAAAATTGTTTGATTATAGTTGAAAATTGTTTGATTATAGTTGAAAATTGTTTGATTATAGTTGAAAATAGTTTGATTATAGTTGAAAATAGTTTGATTATAGTTGATCATTGTTTGATTATAGTTGAAAATTGTTTGATTATAGTTGAAAATTGTTTGATTATAGTTGAAAATTGTTTGATTTTAGTTGAAAATAGTTTGATTATAGTTGAAAATAGTTTGATTATAGTTGAAAATTGTTTGATTATAGTTGAAAATTGTTTGATTATAGTTGAAAATTGTTTGATTTTAGTTGAAAATTGTTTGATTATAGTTGAAAATTGTTTGATTATAGTTGAAAATTGTTTGATTATAGTTGAAAATTGTTTGATTATAGTTGAAAATTGTTTGATTATAGTTGAAAATTGTTTGATTTTAGTTGAAAATTGTTTGATTATAGTTGAAAATTGTTTGATTATAGTTGAAAATTGTTTGATTATAGTTGAAAATTGTTTGATTATAGTTGAAAATTGTTTGATTATAGTTGAAAATTGTTTGATTTTAGTTGAAAATTGTTTGATTATAGTTGAAAATTGTTTGATTATAGTTGAAAATTGTTTGATTATAGTTGAAAATTGTTTGATTATAGTTGAAAATTGTTTGATTATAGTTGAAAATTGTTTGATTATAGTTGAAAATTGTTCGATCACAGTTGAAAGTGATTTGATTACAGTTGAAAATAGTTAAAGTAATTTACTTTTCTTCAGAGTCGAGCAAACATGTTTTACTCGACACATTCTATTAGATCAATGCTAATAGAGATGCTAACAGCTAACATGCATTCAGTTTAAACAAAGTTTATTCTTTGTTTTTAGTTGACAGGTTTCCAGCAGATGCATAAAAAAGTCTTAGAAGGCATTAAAACCTCACGAATCCAAAAGAAAATAGATTTACAACATTAACTTATGAGGAAAATATTTAAAATGCTTTTTTTTTTTACAGTTTATCTCCACTTGAAGATTTTTAGAAAATAAGTGAATCATCTGTTAAGTTAAAGTGAGCGTTTAACCAAAATTCAAACTTCTCTTATGTTTTCATGGCGTCTAATGTTGATTATCTTCAGAGTAATTGTTTCTGGTCTAGAAAGGCGCTATATAAATAGACATTATTATTATTATTATTATTATTCTATAGACAAAAATGTTTGTTCATTTTAATGTAGCGACTGCAGCTCAGTTGTCTTCGTCTTCATCTTAAAAAGACACTTAAAAACATCAAATACCTTCAAACTGCTCGACTGTAACGTCTTGTGTTGAAGCCTCGACACGAGAAGAATGAATCAGGAAAATCTAAAACAAATCTTTACGCCCGTTTGTGGCAGACGTTCGAAAGAATAACAAGTCATGTAAACAGGAAGTACTCCTGGAAACTACTGCGAGCTCTTGCAGAGCCTGTACAGTCCAGCAGTTTGAGGGTGTTTGGATGTTTTTAGGTCTTTTTGGACGAAGATGAAGACGAAGACAACTGAGCTGCAGTCGCTACATTTAAATAAACAAACATTTTTGTCAAGTGAAGAAAATTTTATTTATAAAGCAACCGAGGTCGACCAAAGTGCCGTACAGGTTCCCAAAAAAGACAAGTTAATACGACATAAAAGACATACAATGCAGGACACATCAAGACACATCACCAAATCAATAATAAATACTTGTGCACGCACACATAACACTTTATAAATGATGCTAACAACTTAGCTCGTTAGCATACGGTGAAGACGCACACATAACACTTTAAAAATGATGCTAACAACTTAGCTTGTTAGCATACGGTGAAGACGGACACATAACACTTTATAAATGACGCTAACAACTTAGCTTGTTAGCATACGGTGAAGACGCACACATAACACTTTATAAATGACGCTAACAACTTAGCTCGTTAGCATACGGTGAAGACGCACACATAACACTTTATAAATGACGCTAACAACTTAGCTCGTTAGCATACGGTGAAGACGCACACATAACACTTTATAAATGACGCTAACAACTTAGCTCGTTAGCATACGGTGAAGACGCACACATAACACTTTATAAATGACGCTAACAACTTAGCTCGTTAGCATACGGTGAAGACGCACACATAACACTTTATAAATGACGCTAACAACTTAGCTCGTTAGCATACGGTGAAGACGCACACATAACACTTTATAAATGACACTAACAACTTAGCTCGTTAGCATACGGTGAAGACGCACACATAACACTTTATAAATGACGCTAACAACTTAGCTCGTTAGCATACGGTGAAGACGGACAGGTTTGTTTGGAAGTTCACGATCTTCTAAGAAAACAACTGAGACGAGATGAAAAGTTCTTACAATATGTTGCTTTAACAAAGGAGGTTGAAAGAGACGAGTGACTGGATCACTAGTGTTTGACTAGATCACAAGTTAGTATTACTTCACTGGATCACTAGTGTTTGACTAGATCATAAGTTAGTATTACTTCACTGGATCACTAGTGTTTGACTAGATCACAAGTTAGTATTACTTCACTGGATCACTAGTGTTTGACTAGATCATAAGTTAGTATTACTTCACTGGATCACTAGTGTTTGACTAGATCACAAGTTAGTATTACTTCACTGGATCACTAGTGTTTGACTAGATCAGAAGTTAGTATTACTTCACTGGATCACTAGTGTTTGACTAGATCATAAGTTAGTATTACTTCACTGGATCACTAGTGTTTGACTAGATCATAAGTTAGTATTACTTCACTGGATCACTAGTGTTTGACTAGATCATAAGTTAGTATTACTTCACTGGATCACTAGTGTTTGACTAGATCATAAGTTAGTATTACTTCACTGGATCACTAGTGTTTGACTAGATCACAAGTTAGTATTACTTTACTGGATCACTAGTGTTTGACTAGATCACAAGTTAGTATTACTTCAATGGATCACTAGTGTTTGACTAGATCATAAGTTAGTATTACTTCACTGGATCACTAGTGTTTGACTAGATCATAAGTTAGTATTACTTCACTGGATCACTAGTGTTTGACTAGATCATAAGTTAGTATTACTTCACTGGATCACTAGTGTTTGACTAGATCATAAGTTAGTAATACTTCACTGGATCACTAGTGTTTGACTAGATCACAAGTTAGTATTACTTCACTGGGTCACTAGTGTTTGACTAGATCATAAGTTAGTATTACTTCACTGGATCACTAGTGTTTGACTAGATCATAAGTTAGTATTACTTCACTGGATCACTAGTGTTTGACTAGATCATAAGTTAGTATTACTTCACTGGATCACTAGTGTTTGACTAGATCATAAGTTAGTATTACTTCACTGGATCACTAGTGTTTGACTAGATCATAAGTTAGTATTACTTCCGTGTATATACTGAGCCAAGACGCGTCGCCATAGCGACCGGGCCTAACAAGATGCATATCACACGTGACAATATCGCGATAACTATATTTGTACGATATATCGTGCAGCTCTAGGTTAGATTCGATTGACTTCATAACAGACAGTACTATGACTGACAAAGGAAACTGAATGTTGTCAGTTTCGTTAGGTTCAGGGTTTTTCCGAGCTAAAACATCTGGAGGTATAAAATGTGTTTTTATTGGAAGTTTAATATCCTTATTTGGATCCAGTAATTGCAGACCGTACTGAGGTTTGAATCGGCATTAGTTTGTTTTAATTTGAATCCAGACGCGGATCAGAGACCAGATGTTTTTTCTCTCTGTGCGGCGAAGATGTCATCAAACCGTCCAGACTCTGACTCATGCTCCGGCTCTAGATGGGAGAGCGCTGGAAGTAGAAGTGAGCTCCGGGGGCCGACACAGGTTTAAACATTAATTCCTCTCCATGTCGGGGGGGGGGGGCGCCCTGGTTCGAGGCTGCTCGGATGACCAGAGGCGCTGATGTGGTGATTCCACTCAGTTAATCTCTTCTAATGCTCTGTGTTAAGAGCCATCTGTGTCGTCGACTGTGAGCGCTTTCAATAGACGCAACACATCCAGGTCAGCGAACGCTCTAAGAAGGTGCAGCGCATCAAGGACTCTGGTTCAGTGACACACAAGTGTACCGTGGATCTCTCCTGGGGTCATGATGGACCTGAAGCTAAGACACTCTCCCAGCGACGATGCTGACGGTCAAGAGATCGATGTCTCGACGTGTCACGGAACCCCCACCTCCGTCCCCACAGAACCCCCTCTCCATCCCACCTTCATCTCATCATTCCGAGCCGACAGAAAGTGACCGGAGATAATTAATGGGACCAGGATAATTAATCGACGCGAGATAATGAGATGGAACAGATGGTCGTAATGTTTCTGCCGTGTTTGGCCGGTGATTTGCAGCAGTTGAATTGTTGTCATTGTGTAATTGCTGTTCATTTCTCAGACCACAGTTGACATATCCTCGCTCTCGCTGTTTCTCAGATTTATTTTGTATTCAGTAATACATATTTGTGTGTATTGTTGTGTATATTGTTGTACGAAACTGCGGCCAGTAACAAAAACGTTTCTCGTCTTTGTTTTATTCTGCTACAAAAATGTATTTGATCAAGAGACAAATGTCAAAAACTCAAGTAAATATGTGAGTAAGTGATTATATTTTATAGAGCGCTTTTTTTCTAGACAAGGCTCACAAACCGCTCAACAACAATAAAACAATATCAAACAATCATCAACAATCAAAACAATATCCTATAAAATATATACTTTAAAGGTCACAGACCTCAGAGCCCGAGCTGAGGTGTAAGTCTGGATCAGATCCCTGATGGAAGGTCTGACCATGAATAGATCTGAAAGTAAGAACCAGAATTTTAAAATGATCCTGAAAGAAACTGGAAGCCAGTGAAGAGTTTGAAGGAGAAATGTGAGTTCTTCTACTAGAGCGGCCAGTGAAGAGTTTGAAGGAGAAATGTGAGTTCTTCTACTAGAGCAGCCAGTGAAGAGTTTGAAGGAGAAATGTGAGTTCTTCTACTAGAGCAGCCAGTGAAGAGTTTGAAGGAGAAATGTGATTTCTTTTACTAGAGCAGCGAGTGAAGAGTTTGAAGGAGAAATGTGAGTTCTTCTACTAGAGCAGCCAGTGAAGAGTTTAAAGGAGAAATGTGAGTTCTTCTACTAGAGCAGCCAGTGAAGAGTTTGAAGGAGAAATGTGAGTTCTTCTACTAGAGCGGCCAGTGAAGAGTTTGAAGGAGAAATGTGAGTTCTTCTACTAGAGCCGCCAGTGAAGAGTTTGAAGGAGAAATGTGAGTTCTTCTACTAGAGCAGCCAGTGAAGAGTTTGAAGGAGAAATGTGAGTTCTTCTACTAGAGCGGCTCAGAAGGCTGTAGAGTTCTGTATCAACTGCAAAATATTAATATCTCAATATTGTCACGTGCGAAATGCATCGAAAACATGTGATCATTTATATTTTTTATTGTATAAATCAATCATTTCATTAATGCTCACTTCGACCAAACTGTCATGTTTTGTAAAGTTGTCAATTTGTACTTCTATGTCTTGTTGTTGTTTACGTCTCTGGCCGTCTATGAACTGTGCGGCGCAGCTTGTTAGGCTCGGTTGCTATGGCGACGCGTCTTGGCTCAGTTTACACACTGAAGTAATACTAACTTATGAGCTCAGTTTGGCGGGAAACCGATGCAAGTCCCGCGAGACTGAGCGTCATAAGAGATATTTTTCTACCATCATGTCGACACCGAAGCGCGGAAATAAACGAAAGGTAAATATCGCATTGTTTTCCTTCTAAACCCCCGGACCTACACTACAGTACTCATGGCTACATTTTTAGGTAAAAGAAAAAATATCGCAATAATATCGATACTGCAATTCAAGACACCAATATCGAATATCGCACTTATTTCCGATATCGTGCAGCCCTAGTGTAAAGAATAAAAGTACTAGTCAGAATACACACTTGAACCAGCAGTTAAACACTGTTTCCTTGTCGGGGTGTCTTCCATAGATCTGGTCTCTCTTCATCGGCCAAGGTCGTTCTCTGCTACGCTTCAAATCGGTTTCCATGGTTCACTGAAAGAAGCGCGAGAAAAGTATGAAGCTCGATTACTCTGACGATCATATTAACTCCTTCAATAATTGCTCCTGGTCGCTCCTGCTAAGCTGGAGTTTTTCCAAAGCTCTGGAGCTTTTCTGCCTTTCAAGTCTTCTGAAGAGACCCGGAGGTGACGCCAGCGACGCCAGCAACGCCCGGGACGACCCGAGCTCATCACTGAGGCACCTCTACATGGTCCACTTGTCTTTCCACTGCTTTCATGAAAACAAACAGAGAAATAAACCAGTCACAGATGAAGAATCATCACTAGAGAGATCATTTGTAAACCTCACACGTTAAAAGTGTGAGTCTAAACTCAATAATACTTATTGAGCAGCACCAGATTGTGGTTCAAAAACATCATCAAATGCTAATGCTAATGCTAATATAAGATTGAAAGAACCAGGACCAGGTAGGAGGAAGCATTTATTCAGATTAAATAGATTACCAATGTTTTTTAATTCCATTTACATTTTATTTTCCAGGTGAAAATGCTTTTGCCGACATCCGTGACATACTGTACATCTATTGAGTCATGACTACTATTGAAGTCACAAGTCAGGCGTAAATAACTTCTAGTTATGCTCATAGATCAGTCGCCACTTCAGTCTTTCAATTATTAGAACATTCTTGGAACAGCAGACTGTTGCACACGAGTCTCGTGAGGTGAAAACGAAAATCTTCCGGAGACGGTTGTTCCCATCACAACACTTGCATCTGGACAGTTTGTTTGTTGTTCTTCCTGCCATGGATCGTGCCTCTTCCTTCTTCTCAATGACTTCCTGCAGGAACCGAGCACATGCTGAACATGTCGTTCTGATTTACGCCGTCGTTTTTTGCCTCGCGATGCTTCTCTGGAGACCACAGCATCCACCACCATCCGTAAGGAGGTGATTAAGTCCAACCCCAGCTCCGGGTGGAGCGCCAGTTGGCCGGCAGACCGTGTTGTTTCAGGAAAGCTAGTCTGCCCGTCTTTCTAAACCACACATTCTTGCAGAGTTACAGCACGGCAAAAAGTGGGAAAGGCCGTGAAAAAAACCCAAACTTAAATTGGCACTAAGACTTGGCAGACCCATTAAGGTCAATTTCAACTGCTATGGTCGGCGTTTTTATTGGGTTGGGAACAGAAAAGTGTCTCCTAAAGAAGGATTGTTCTCACCATCATTTGAAGTGTAAGATCAGTCGACTTCTTCTGTGTTACAGTCGCTAACGTCTGTCGTCTGGTCCAGTCTGTGAGTCACAGCAACTGTTGTTACTCACGACACACCTGACGATTCATCACGACACACCTGACGATTCGTCACGACACACCTGACGATTCGTCACGACACACCTGACGATTCTCAGACACACCTGACGATTCGTCACGACACACCTGACGATTCGTCACGACACACCTGACGATTCGTCACGACACACCTGACGATTCGTCACGACACACCTGACGATTCGTCACGACACACCTGACGATTCGTCACGACACACCTGACGATTCGTCACAACACACCTGACGATTCGTCACGACACAGCCCGACGATTCATCACGACACAGCCCGACGATTCATCACGACACACCTGACGATTCGTCACGACACACCTGACGATTCGTCACGACACACCTGACGATTCGTCACGACACACCTGACGATTCGTCACGACACACCTGACGATTCGTCACGACACACCTGACGATTCGTCACGACACACCTGACGATTCGTCACGACACACCTGACGATTCTCAGACACACCTGACGATTCGTCACGACACACCTGACGATTCGTCACGACACACCTGACGATTCGTCACGACACACCTGACGATTCTCAGACACACCTGACGATTCGTCATGACACACCTGACGATTCGTCACGACACACCTGACGATTCGTCACGACACACCTGACGATTCGTCACGACACACCTGACGATTCGTCACGACACACCTGACGATTCGTCACGACACACCTGACGATTCTCAGACACACCTGACGATTCGTCACGACACACCTGACGATTCGTCACGACACACCTGACGATTCGTCACGACACACCTGACGATTCGTCACGACACACCTGACGATTCGTCACGACACACCTGACGATTCGTCACGACACAGCCCGACGATTCATCACGACACAGCCCGACGATTCATCACGACACACCTGACGATTCGTCACGACACACCTGACGATTCGTCACGACACACCTGACGATTCGTCAGGACACACCTGACGATTCGTCACGACACACCTGACGATTTGTCACGACACACCTGACGATTCGTCACGACACACCTGACGATTCTCAGACACACCTGTTGATTCGTCACGACACACCTGACGATTCGTCACGACACACCTGACGATTCGTCACGACACACCTGACGATTCTCAGACACACCTGACGATTCGTCACGACACACCTGACGATTCGTCACGACACACCTGACGATTCGTCACGACACACCTGACGATTCGTCACGACACACCTGACGATTCGTCACGACACACCTGACGATTCGTCACGACACACCTGACGATTCGTCACGACACACCTGACGATTCGTCACGACACACCTGACGATTCGTCACGACACACATGAAGATTCGTCACGACACACCTGACGATTCTCAGACACACCTGACGATTCGTCACGACACACCTGACGATTCGTCACGACACACCTGACGATTCTCAGACACACCTGACGATTCGTCACGACACACCTGACGATTCTCAGACACACCTGACGATTCATCACAACACACCTGACGATTCTCAGACACACCTGACGATTCGTCACGACACACCTGACGATTCGTCACGACACACCTGACGATTCGTCACGACACACCTGATGATTCATGTCCTCCCTCATGTCCTCATTCATGTCCTCCCTCATGTCCTCCTTCATGTCCTCCTTCATGTCCTCCCTCATGTCCTCCCTCATGTCCTCCTTCATGTCCTCCCTCATGTCCTCCTTCATGTCCTCCTTCATGTCCTCCCTCATGTCCTCCCTCATGTCCTCCCTCATGTCCTCCTTCATGTCCTCCTTCATGTCCTCCCTCATGTCCTCCCTCATGTCCTCCCTCATGTCCTCCTTCATGTCCTCCTTCATGTCCTCCTTCATGTCCTCCTTCATGTCCTCCTTCATGTCTTCCTTCATGTCCTCGTTCATGTCCTCGTTCATGTCCTCCCTCATGTCCTCCTTCATGTCCTCCTTCATGTCCTCCCTCATGTCCTCCCTCATGTCCTCCTTCATGTCCTCCTTCATGTCCTCCTTCATGTCCTCCTTCATGTCCTCCTTCATGTCCTCCTTCATGTCCTCCTTCATGTCCTCGTTCATTTCCTCGTTCATTTCCTCCTTCATGTCCTCCCTCATGTCCTCCCTCATGTCCTCCCTCATGTCCTCCTTCATGTCCTCGTTCATGTCCTCCTTCATGTCCTCCTTCATGTCCTCCTTCATGTCCTCCTTCATGTCCTCCCTCATGTCCTCCTTCATGTCCTCCTTCATGTCCTCCTTCATGTCCTCGTTCATTTCCTCGTTCATTTCCTCCTTCATGTCCTCCTTCATGTCCTCCCTCATGTCCTCGTTCATTTCCTCCTTCATTTCCTCCTTCATGTCCTCTCTCATGTCCTCCCTCATGACCTCCTTCATGTCCTCGTTCATTTCCTCCCTCATGTCCTCCTTCATGTCCTCCTTCATGTCTTCCTTCATGTCCTCCTTCATGTCCTCCCTCATGTCTTCCCTCATGTCCTCCCTCATGTCCTCCCTCATGTCCTCCTTCATGTCCTCCTTTATGTCCTCTCTCATGTCCTCCCTCATGTCCTCATTCATGTCTCCTTCATTTCCTCCTTCATGTCCTCCTTCATGTCCTCGTTCATGTCCTCCTTTATGTCCTCTCTCATGTCCTCCATCATGTCCTCCATCATGTCGTTCCCTAAGAACAACATTTATGGTGGAGGACCAGATTTATTTCAAACACTGGACCAATCAATCAAAGTGTCATCAAGGAACTTAAATATAATGAGGATTAATATGAGTGAGTTCATGGCGTCGACCCACTTCCATCCTCGTGATGACGGACGTTCTTCATTAACCTGTGAGGGTCAAGATGGTTGATGTGAGGGAAACTTCACTTTCTGTTGTTGTTGATGTATTTGAAGTGCGTTAGAAGAAGCAGGAAAACATCTTCGCTGCTTTATTTTAAGTCTTGCTGTAATTCAGTCTGACCACGACATACATTTGGACTATAATTGAAGAACCTAGAAACTAGTGTTTTCATGTTATATAGTTGAAAGTTGACCTTCTTGTTTTTTCTTGTCATCTTATCTAAGACTTGAGTCATTCATATTTGAGATGATGATTCTTAATGCTCTCAATCTTTCCTAAACTTGACCCTAAGCTCAGTAAACTCCCATGTTTTGTTTAAGTATTTATAGATGGTTCTATGGTTAGAAAGTGCTGTGTTCATGGAAACAAGTCTGACTGTTTTCTTAAGCGTCATAATGATATCACTCGTGTGTAATCGTGTGTCAATAAAGTTTTACCTTACCTTACCTTACCTTAATTACACGACTGTTCCCATATTTAACGTGGTCTCGCTGAAACCCGTCCAAACGGTTGTACGAACCTTCAACGTTTCATTCAATTTCATGTCCGTTGAGTAGATTCCTGTGGTTGAGCAAAACATCAGATGCATTTTATCATCAAAATGGACATTTTAAGATATCATGATTATTTTTATTCCACTTGTCTCGGTTGAGAAAATGTGTTTTTATGTCTGACGTGGGTTTACTCTGTCGCACTTGCAAAGGATTGTGGGATCACAGAATAGCTACAGAGGTTTCCCTCAAAATGTTTTCCAGTCATTAATTATTGTTTGCCTTTGTGATGTCGCACGTTGA
Organism: Callionymus lyra; assembly: GCF_982586985.1. Lineage (NCBI taxonomy): Eukaryota > Metazoa > Chordata > Actinopteri > Syngnathiformes > Callionymidae > Callionymus > Callionymus lyra. The sequence goes on along the minus strand of NC_141820.1, from coordinate 2,989,139 downwards.
ACCGACGTTTAAATCCGAGGATTAACATGTCACGTGACGTCACGTGACCACATGGTAACGACGGGATTAGACCCTGATGAACATGATGGTTCAGTGAAGGCGCTTTTGAAAAAGGTTTTTAATGATTTAAATCTGTATTTCAGCGTTTCTTGGTCGACTATGACGTCGTTCTGCCTCTTCTTTACTTCCTCAAAACATGATTTATTTCCATTCGATTGAGTTCTCGTCCCTTCGTTCGAGCAAAATCAACTTTGAATTCATGATATTTTCATAGGAAACAAAAGACAACGTTCAGTTTCTACCGGCGATTAAAACAAATCCGTCTCATTTGTTCAATCGTGTCTTTATTTCTCTACTTCAAATCGTTTGTTTACGTCTCCGGCTTTGCTCACCGACTAAGAAGCCGTAATCCACTTGTTCTCAGCTGCCAGATGGTGGTCAGTTCATGGATCTCAAGTTTCTGGTCCGTTCATGAGTTGAACCTTCAATGTGATGAAGGTATTTTTTACCTCAGATTCTAAACATTCATTCTTGGGATGAAACTGATAGATTAAAATTATTATACACTATACGTATACGCCATACTTAAATGAATGCTAAAAGATCATCAAAATATAAAGTATAAATGACTCGCTGGATCTAAGAGCTTAAACGTTTGACGACACATTCACAATCAACATTCCACTCAGACTGATTCACACTGTTTCAAGACATGCTTGGATCAGGATTAGATACGACACCAGTTATTTAAAACATCTGTTTATCTGCAAATCACACCTTAAATCGTAGATCAAAGAACGAAGCAAGACACCCGGGAAAGGGGGGATAAAAGACGGAAACCCCCACCGAGAACATTTGAATGATTAGAATATAAAACAAATTAGGAACTTCTCTCTGCGGGTGATCGTGACACAGGGAACTTGAAAGGACCATTTGGCCGGAAAGAGACGACCTCCCGGACCGGAAATTTGCCTTCAATATGTTTCTACAGATCTCCCGGGACTATTGACCTGTACGGTCGCCGGGACAAAGTGTGTCCGGTCGATGGTAAAGCTTGTATTTTGTTCGACTTGAGGCGAATAAACGACCCGTGACACAGTCTGGTTCGTCCATCTTTCTCCACGAAGCGAAGTATAAGACCCGGGACGGAAGTGACGTCGTGTTGGAGCGACGGAACGGACTCCGTGTTTTGATCGTTTTAAAACTGATGGTTTCATTTTGCCGTACCAACGAACCCATGTGTGCTGGGTCTTGGTTCGGTAGCAGCTTTTGGATTCTCTTGACCTGCCGCTCCTGTGATGCTGGCCCACGTCCCGACTCGGGATAATCTGGGATGATGGGATCACAGATCACCACCTGCGGCTCTTTTTCTTCATCATTCATCATCTGAAGATCTCACAAGATCTTTCCTCTCAAGGCCGTGGATCCGTGAGGTCACCGGATTATGACCTCTCGCTCGTCCACGGCATCTCTCTGACCTCGGGTCGGAGTTGAAGGTCGAACTGACACTGATATCTAGGATGTTGTGTTGGATGGTTGCTGACCACTCTACTGGACTTGGTACCGGCGGTGTGTTCGCCCACACTAATCCATCTGCTGCTGGCCTTCCTACCTTCAAATCCTCTTAACCAAAGATCTCTTCGCGACACTTGGATTGAACTCCGTCAGCCAATAAAGAAACTCGAGCGTGTGCTCGTTTCTGTAACGTCCATCTGCCACTTCCACGTCCCCCGGTGTCGCCTTCCAGTCGTCTGACAGCGGTACCGTGACACCTCGGACCTCCTGGACTGAATTACACATTCTATGAATAACACGAATGCTTCTGGAACTTTGAAACTTTTGAATCTGGGCTTTAATAAAATTTGGACACAATGTTTTTTCTCAATATTCAACAGCACTGTATCACTTGTGTTGACAAACATGATTACGGAAACCCCCACCTGAGAACATTTGAATGATTAGAAAAGAAAACAAATTAGGAACTTCTCTCTGCGGGCGATCGGGACACAGGGAACTTGAGAGGACCATTTGGCCGGAAAGGGACGACCTCCCGGACCGATTTACGCCAATCGGTGGTGGGCCAGCAGCTTGGCCACGCCCCCTCACTCACCTCCAGCCATGGCCACGCCCCTTCTCCACATGCTGGATCAGAGACGCAGCCTGATGTACGAAAGAGAGACAATAAAAAAACACACACATAACACAAGCTCATGACCGAGTGTCGAGTTTGCTTTCCCTTTGCTTTCTGTTCGCACTTCTTTCCAGTTAACTCTTGTGTTATTTTAGGGTCAAGGTGACCCGGAGGCCGGAGTAGAAAATGTAGTTGTTTGTCTGTGAACTGTGCAGCATGTTAGGCTCGGTTGCTATGGCGACGTGTCTTGTCTCATTATATACGGTGAAGTAATACTAACTTATGATATTGGTGTTTTGTATTGCGATGTCGATATTAAAGCGATATTTCTTCCTTCACCTAAAAATGTAGCCGCGACAGTCGAGAACAGGAAGGAGTACTCTATGGGAGTGTATTTCAAGCTTTTCCGAGCTTGTTAGCTCGTTAGCATACGGTGAAGACGGACACATAACACTTTATAAATGATGCTAACAACTTAGCTCGTTAGCATACGGTGAAGACGCACACATAACACTTTATAAATGATGCTAACAACTTAGCTTGTTAGCATACGGTGAAGACGCACACATAACACTTTATAAATGATGCTAACAACTTAGCTCGTTAGCATACGGTGAAGACGCACACATAACACTTTATAAATGATGCTAACAACTTAGCTCGTTAGC